>NW_019244748.1:184096-421359 GCF_002742605.1 Olea europaea var. sylvestris | reverse complement strand
AAGAAATTTTCTCTATGGCAATATATATATATATATATATATATATATATAAGGATAATGGTTTGATATATTTTTTTTTCTCACCCCCACCGCCTCACCTTAGATAAGCTCCATTTTTCTTTTTTCTTTTTTTTGTCTACACATGTTTAGTCTATTGTCTAAGTGTATGGTGATGATAGATGACAAGTGGGTTGATTATAGGGTAATAAGTGGCCATAAATCCTAGATTTACAAAGGAAGTCTCTCATCTTTTCAACTAATATAATCTAACCCCTCTAACTTTCATTATTAGCAAAGCATATCCCAAATTTAAACTTGTATCCAACTTACATATTCAAAAATTGTAGATTGTAAAATAATTTAATCGTTTGGTCAATTGAAGTCCTAACAAAATAATCCACTTCATTCAAATTCAAACTTGACTTAAGTTTCGACTAACTAATAATCACTTCATGAATACACAACATTTAGCACTTCATGCTTGCATTCATTAGCTACCTCTAGCATTAACCACTACAAAGGTGGTGTCCCCTTTTCCTTATGGCCAAAAAGAATATTGAAAGTTAAATCACTATCCTACGGAAATTTAAACTAGCATAAAATTTTGGAGTATTACAGAACTTTGCTATTTATACACTGATTTTGGACACGTTGTTTGACACTTGCATTGTTGTCAAGTTTCAATTTGATGGAAAAACTGTTTGAAATTTAAACTGTCCAGCAACGTAATATCTCGTGGCAAAGTGTAAACTAAAGCTTGCACACCATAGTGCACATGTAGGAAGGTCCTTACCGATTGAACTTTACTATTTGTACACTGATTTTTGACACGTTGTTTGACACCTGCATTGTTGTTAAGTGTCAATTGGATGGGAAAATAGTTTGAAATTTAAACTGTCCAACAGGGTAATATCACGTGGCAAAAAACTAAAGTGTACACCATAGTATACATGTAGCAAGGTTCTTACCGATTGAACTTTGCTATTTGTACTCTAATTTTTAACACGTTGTTTAACACTTGCATTGTTGTCGAGGGTCAATTGGATGGGAAAACTGTTTAAAATTTAAAATGTCCAAAAGGGTAATGTTACGTAGCTAAGTGTAAACTAAAGTGTGCACCATAGTGTACATGTAGCAAGTTCTTACCGATTGAACTTTGCTAATTGTACACTAATTTTAAACACTTACATTGTCGTCAAGTGTCAATTGGGTGGGAAACCTTTTTGAAATTTTAAATGTCCAACAGGGCAATGTCATGTGGAAAGTGTAAACTAAAGTGTACACCATAGTTTACATGTTGCAAGGTACTTATAGATTGAACTTTGCAATTTGTAGCCTGATTTTTGGTACGTTGTTTAACACTTACATTGTTGTCAAGTGTCAATTTGATGGGAAAACTGTTTGAAATTTAAAATGTCCAATAAGGTAATGAAACATGACAAAGTGTAAACTAAAGTGTACTCCATAGTGTACATGTCGCAAGGTTCTTACCAATTGAACTTTGCTATTTGTACAATAATTTTTGACACGTTGTTTGACACTTGCATTTTTGTGAAGTGTCAATTGGATGGGAAAACTGTTTGAAATTTAAATTGTCCAACACGGTAATGTCATGTGGTAAAGTGTAAACTAAAGTATACACCATAGTGTACATGTCACAAGGTCTACAAATTGAACTTTGCAATTTGTACACTGATTTTTGACATGTTGTTTGACACTTGCATTGTTTTCAAGTGTCAATTGGATGGGAAAATTGTTTGAAATTTAAACTGTCCAACAGGGTAATGTCACATGGCAAAGTGTAAACTAAAGTGTACACCATAGTTTATATACAGCAAGGTTCTTACCGATTGAACTTTGCTATTTGTGCACTGATTTCAGACAAGTTGTTTGACACTTACGTTGTTGTCAAGTGTCAATTGGATGGGAAAAGAGTTTGAAATTTAAACTACCCAATGGGGTAATGTCAGGTGGCAAAGTGTAAACTAAAGTATACACCTTAGTGTACATGTTGCAAGGTTCTTACCAATTGAGCATTGCTATTTGTACTCCGGTTTTCTACACATTGTTAGATAATTGAATTGTTGTCAAGTGTCAATTGGATGGGAAAATTGTTTGAAATTTAAAATATCCAATAAGGTAATGACACGTGGCAAAGTTTACACCATAGTGTACATGTAGTAAGGTCCTTGCTGATTCAACTTTGCTACTTGTACACTGATTTTCGATACGTTGTTTGACACTTGCATTGTTCTCAAGTGTCAATTGGATGAGAAAATTGTTTGAAATTTAAACTGTCCAGCAGCGTAATGTTACATGGGAAAGTGTAAACTAAAGTGTGTACACCTTAGTGCACATGTAGCAGGTTCTTACCGATTTAACTTTGCTATTTGTACACTAATTTTTGACACGTTGTTTAACACTTGCTATGTTGTTAAGTGTTAATTGGATGGAAAAACTATATGAAATTCAAATTGTCCAACAGGATAATATAATGTGGCGAAGTGTAAACTAAAGTGTACACCATAGTGCATACGTAGCAAGGTTCTTACCGATTGAACTTTGATATTTGTACACTGATTTTTGACACATTATTTGAAACTTGCATTTTTGTTAAGTGTAAATTGGATGGGAAAATTGCTTGAAATTTAAACTGTCCAAAAGGGCAATGTCACATTTCAAAGTGTAAACTAAAGTGTCCAACATAGTGTACAAGTAGCAAAGTCCTTACCGATTGAACTTTGCTACTTGTACATTGGTTTTCGATACGTTGTTTGATACTTGCATTGTTGTCAAGTGTCAAATCGATGGGAAAACTGTTTGAAATTTAAACTGACCAATAGTGTAAGGTCTCGTGCTAAAGAGTAAACTAGAATGTACACCATTATGTACATGTAGCAAGTTCTTACCGATTGAACTTTACTATTTGTACACTGGTTTTTGACATGATGTTTGACACTTGCATTGTTGTCAAGTGTCAATTGGATGGGAAAACTATTTGAAATTTAAACTGTCCAACATGGTTATGACACATGGCAAAGTGTAACCTAAAGTGTACACCATAGTGTACATGTCGCAAGGTTCATACCAATTAAACTTTGCTATTTGTACACTGATTTTTGACACGTTGGTTGACACTTGCATTTTTGTCAGGAGTCAATTGGATGGGAAAACTAATTAAAATTTAAATTGCCCAACAGGATAATGTCATGTGGCAAAATGTAAACTAAAATGTACACCATAGTGTACATGTAGCAAGGTCCGTACCGATTGAACATTGCTACTTGTACACTGATTTTCGACACGTTATTTGACACTTGCATTGTTGTTAAGTGTCAATTGGATGAGAAAACTGTTTGAAATTTAAAATGTCTGATAGAGTAATGTCACGTGGCAAAGAGCAAAACTAAAGTGTACATCATAGCGTACATGTGGCAGGTTCTTATCGATTGAACTTTGCTATTTGTACCCTAAATTTTTGACACGTTGTTTGACACTTGCATTGTTGTCAAATGTCAATTGGAAGGGAAAACTATTTAAAATTTAAACTGTCCAGAAGTGTAATGTCACGTGGCAAAGTGTAAACTAAAGTGTACACCATAGTGTAGATGTAGCAAGATTCTTACCAATTGAACCTTTCTATTTGAACACTGATTTTTGACAAGTTGTTTGACACTTGCATTATTGCCAATTGTCAATTGGATGGGAAAACTATTTGAAATTTTAATTGTCCAATAGGATAATGTCACATGGCAAAGTGTAAACTAAAGTGTACACCACAGTGTACATGTAGAAAGGTTCTTAACGATTGAACTTCGGTATTTTTACACTGATTTTTGACACGTTTAACACTTATGTTGTTGTAAAGTGTCAATTGGATGGAAAAACTGTTTGAAATTTAAACTGTCTATCAGGGTAATGTCACGTGGCAAAGTGTAAACTAAAGTGTACACCACAGTGTACATGTAGTAAGGTCCTTACCGATTGAACTTTGCTACTTGTGCACTGAATTTTGACACGTTGTTTGACACTTACATTGTTGTCAAGTGTCGATTGGATGGGAAAACTACTTTAAATTTAAACTGTCCATGAGAGTAATGTCACGTGGCAAAGATTAAACTAAAGTGTACACCATAGTGTACATGTGGCAAAGTTCTTATAGATTGAACTTTGCTATTTGTACACTGATTTTTTACACGTTGTTTGACACTTGTATTGTTGTGAAGTGTCAATTGGATGGGAAAACTATTTGAAATTTAAAATCTTCAACAAGGTAATGACACGTGTCAAAGGGTAAACTAAAATGTACACCATAGTGTACATGTCGCAAGGTTCTTACTAATTGAACTTTGCTATTTGTACACTGATTTTTGACACATTGTTTGACACTGGCATTCTTGTTAAGTGTTAATTGGTTGGGACAACTGTTTGAAATTTTAACTGTCCAACATGGTAATGTTGCGTGGCAAAGTGTAAACTAAGGTGTACACCATCGTGTACATTTAGCAAGGTCCTTATCGATTGAACTTAGCTACTTGTACGCTGATTTTCGACACATTGTTTGACACTTGCATTGTTGTCAAGTGTCAATTAGATGGGAAAACTATTTGAAATTTAAAATATCCAATAGAGTAATGTCACGTGGCAAAGAGTAAACTAAAGTGTGCACCATAGTGTACATGTAGCAAGGTTCTTACCTATTGAACTTTACTATTTGTACACTGATTTTTGACACGTTGTTTAACACTTGCATTGTTGTCAAGTGTCATTTGGATGGGAAAACTATTTGAAATTTAAATTGTCCAGTAGGGTAAAGTTACGTGGCAAAGCATAAACTAAAGTGTACACCATAGGGTACATGCAGAAGGTCCTTACCGATTGAACTTTGCTACTTGTACAATTATTTTCAACACGTTGTTCAACACTTTAATTGTTGTCAAGTGTCAATTGGATGGGAAAACTGTTTGAAATTTAAACTGTCCAATAGGGTAATGTCACGTGGCAAAGTGTAAACTAAACTGTACAAGACATTGTACATGTCGGAAGGTCCTTACCGATTGAACTTTAATATTTGTACATTGATTTTTGTCATGTTGTTTGACACTTGCATTGTTGTTAAGTGTCAATTGGATGGGAAAATTGTTTGAAATTTAAACTGCTCAACAGGGTAATGTCACGTGGAAAATTGTAAATTAAAGTGTACACCATAGTGTACATGTAGCAAGGTTTCTATCGACTGAACTTTGCTATTTGTACACTGATTTCTGGCATGTTGGTTGACACTTACATTGTTGTCAAGTGTCAATTGGAAGGGAAAATGATTTGAAATTTAAACTGTGCAACAAGGTAATGTCTCGTGGCAAAGTGTAGACTAAAGTGAACACCATAGTGTTCATGCAGCAAGCTTCTTACCGATTGAACTTTGCTATTTGTACACTGATTTTTGGCACATTTTTTGACACTTGCAATGTTGTCAAGCGTTAATTAAATGGGAAAACTATTTGAAATTTAAACTGTCCAACATGGTAATGTCACGTGGCAAAGTGTAAACTAAAGTGAACACCATAGTGTACATGCAGCAAGGTTACTTACCGATTGAACTTTGCTACTTGTACATTGATTTTCGACACATTGTTTGACACTCGCATTGCTGTCAAGTGTCAATTGGATGGGAAAACTATTTGAAATTTAAACTGTCCAACAGGATAATTTCACGTGGCAAAGTGTAAACTTAAGTGAACACCATAGTGTACATGCAGCAAGGTTCTTACTGATTGAACTTTGCTATTTTTACACTTACTTTTCACACGTTGTTTGACACTTGCATTGTTGTCAGGTGTCAGTTGGATGGGAAAACTATTTGAAATTTAAACTGTCCAATAGGGTAATGTCACGTGGCAAAGTGTAAACTAAAGTGTACACAATAGTGTACATGCAGCAAGGTCATTACCGATTGAACTTTGCTACTTGTACATTGATTTTCGACACGTTGTTTGAACTTGCACTATTGTAATGTGTCAATTGGATGGGAAAATTGTTTGAAATTTAAACTGTCCAATAGGGTAATGTCACGTAGCAAAGTGTAGACTAAAGTGTACACCATGTTGTACATGTAGCAAGGTTCTTACCGATTGAACTTTGCTATTTGTGCACTGATTTTTGACACGTTGTTTAACACTTGCATTGTTGTCTAGCGTCAACTGGACTGGAAAACTTTTTGAAATTTAAAATTTCCAATAGGGTAATGTCACGCAGTAAAGTGTAAACTAAAGTGTACACCGTAGTGTACATGTGGCACGATTCTTACAGATTGAACTTTGCTATTTGTGCACTGATTTTTGACTCGTTGTTTGACACTTGCATTGTTGTCAATTGCCAATTGTATGGGAAAACTATTTGAAATTTAAACTTTCCTACATGGTAATGTCACGTGGCAAAGTGTAAACTAAAGTGTACACCATAGTGCACATGTTGCAAGGTCCTTACCGATTGAACTTTGCTACTTGTACACTAATTTTGACACTTGCGTTGTTGTCAAGTGTCAATTGGATGCAAAAACTATTTTAAATTTAAATGTCCAATAGAGTAATGTCACGTGGCAAAGAGTAAACTAAAGTGTACACCATAGTGTACATGTGGTAAGGTTCTTATAGATTGAACTTTGCTATTTGTACACTAATTTTTGACACGTTGTTTGACACTTGCATCATTGTGAAGTGTCAATTGGATGGAAAAACTATTTGAAATTTAAACTGTCCACCAGGGTAAGTCACGTGGCAAAGCGTAAAATAAAGTGTACACTATAGGGTACATGCAACAAGGTCCTTACCGATTGAACTTTGCCACTTGCACAATGATTTTCGACACGTTGTTTGACAATTGCATTGTTGTCAAGTGTCAATTGCAGTGAAAAACTATTTGAAATTTAAACTGTCCAACAGGGTAATGTCATGTGGCAAAGTGTAAACTAAATTGTACAACATATTGTACATGTAGGAAGATCCTTATCGATTGAACTTTACTATTTGTACACTGATTTTCGACATGTTGCTTGACACTTGCATTGTTGTTAAGTGTCAATTGGATGGGAAAACTGTTCAAAATTTAAACTACTCAACAAGGTAATCTCACCTGGAAAATTGTAAACTAAAGTATACACCATAGTGTACATGTAGCAAAGTTCCTACTGATTGAACTTTCCTTTTTGTACACTAATTTTTGACACGTTGTTTGACAGTTACATTGTTGTCGAGTGACAATTGGATGGAAAAATGATTTGAAATTTAAACTATCCAACAGGGTAATGTCACGTGGCAAAGTGTAAACTAAAGTGAACACAATAGTGTACATGCAGCAAGGTTCTTATCGGTTGAACTTTGCTATTTGTACACTGAGTTTTGACACGTTTTTCGACACTTGCATTGTTGTCAAGTGTCAATGGGATGGGAAAACGGTTTGAAATTTAAACTGTCCAACAAGGTAATGTCACGTGACAAAGTGTAAACTAAGGTGTACACCATAGTGTACATGCGGCAAGGTCCTTACCGATTGAAATTTGTTACTTGTACATTGATTTTTGACACGTTGTTTGACACTCGCATTGTTGTCAAGTGTCAATTGGATGGAAAAACTATTTGAAATTTAAACTGTCCAATAGAGTAATGTCACGTGGTAAAGTGTAAACTAAAGTGTACACTATGTTGTACATGTAGCAAAGTTCATACCGATTGAACTTTGCTATTTGTACACTAATTTTTGACACGTTGTTCGACACTTGCATTGTTACCGAGTGTCAACTGGATTGGAAAACTTTTTGAAATTTAAACTATCCAACAACGTACTGTCATGTGGCAAAGTATAAACTAAAGTGTACACCTTAGTGCACATGTAGCAAGGTCCTTACGGATTGAACTTTAGTATTAGTACACTAACTTTCTACACGTTGTTTGACTTTCACATTGCTGTCAAGTGTCAATTGGATGGGGAAACTATTTGAAATTTAAACTGTCCAACTGGGTAATGTCACATGGCAAAGTGTAAACTAAAGTGTACACCATAGTGTACATGCAGTAAGGTCCTTATCGATTGAACTTTGCTTCTTGTACATTGATTTTTGACATGTTGTTTGACACTTGCACAGTTGTCATGTGTCAATTGGATGGGAAAACTATTTGAAATTTAAACTGTCCAACAAGGTAATGTCATGTGGCAAAGTATAAACTAAAGTGTACACCATGTTATGCATGTAGCAAGGTTCTTACCGATTGAACTTTGCTATTTGTACATTAATTTTTGACTGGTTGTTTGACACTTGCATTGTTGTCGAGTGTCAACTAGATTAGAAAACTTTTTGTAATCTAAAATGTCCGATAGAATAATGTCACGTGGCAAAGTGTAAACTAAACTGTACACCACAGTGTACATGTGGCAAGGTTCTTACCGATTGAACTTTACTATTTGTACACTGATTTTTGACACGTTATTTGACACTTACATTGTTGTCAATTGCCAATTGGATAGGAAAACTATTTGAAATTTAAACTTTCCAACAAGGTAATGTCACGTGGCAAAGTGTACACCATAGTGTACATGCAGCAAGGTCCTTACCGATTGAAGTTTGCTACTTTTACACTATTTTTCGACACGTTGTTTGACACTTGCATTGTTTTCAAGTGTCAATTGGTTGGGAAAAATATTTTAAATCTAAACTGTTCAATAGAGTAATGTCACGTGGCAAAGAGTAAATTAAAGTATACACCATAGTGTACATGTGGCAATATTCTTATAGATTGAACTTTGCTATTTGTACACTAATTTTTGACACGTTGTTTGACACTTGCATTGTTGTCAAGTATAAATTGGATGGGAAAACTATTTGAAATTTAAACGGCCCAACAGGGTAATGTCACGTGGCAAAGTGTAAACAAAAGTGTACACCATAGTGTACATGTGGCAAAGTTCTTACCTATTAGACTTTGCTATTTGTACACTGATTTTTTGCACGTTGTTTGACACTTGCATTGTTGTCAAGTGTCAATTGGATGGAAAAACTGTTTGAAATTTAAACTGTCCAACAGGGTAATGTCACGTGGCAAAGTGTGTACATCATAGTGTACATGCAGCAGGTTCTTACCGATTGAACTTTGTTATTTGTACGTTGAGAACTTTCCGAAATATGGTTATGAGCCCAAAGCGAAAATCGTATGCGAATGTTACGCCAATTTTTTCAAAAACTGACATTCCAAGCATTTCATGTATGCAAGTGCCTTTTCAACCACATGAACCTCATTCTGAATCATCGCGAGCTTTCTAGAATGTGGTTATGGGCCCAAAACAAACACCGTATGCTAAAGTTATCCCAATTTTTTTTTGAAACTGACAATTCAAGCTTTCTGTGTATGCAAGTGCCCATACTTCCACACGAACATCAATCCGAATCATCGTGAGCTTTTCAAAATGTGGTTATGGGCCCAAAATGGACACCTTATCCGAAAGTTATGCCAAATTTTTTCGAAAACTGACAATCCATGCGTTCCGTGTATGCAAGTGCCTGTTCTTCCACATGAACCTTATTTCGAATCGTCGCAAGCTTTTTGAAATGTGGTTATAGGCCCAAAACTGACATTGTATGCAAAGGTTATGCCAATTTTTTCAAAAAACTGACAATCCAAGCGTTCCGTGTACGCAAGTGCCTATCCTTCCACATGAACCTCGTTTCGAATCATCCCGAACTTTCTGAAATGTGGTTATGGCCCAAAACGAACACTGTAGGCAAAAGTTGTGCCATTTTTTTTTTGAAAATTGACCATCCAAGCATTCCATGTACGCAAGTGCCCATACTTCCACACGAACCTCATTCCTAATCATTACGAGCTTTCTTAAATGTAGTTGTGGGCAGCGTATACGAAAGTTATGCCATTTTTTTCAAAAACTGACAATCCAACCATTTCGTGTACGTGAGTACAAGTTCTACCACACGAACCTCGATCCGAATCATCGCGAGCTTTTAAAAATATGGTTATGGGCCAAAAATGGACAGCGTATACGTAAGTTATGCCAATTTTTTTGAAAACTGACAACCCAAGCGCTCTGTGTATGCAAGTACCTGTTCTTCCACATGAACCTCATTCTGAATCATCGCGAGCTTTTTGAAATGTGGTTTTTGGCCCAAAACAGATACCGTATGCGAAAGTTATGCCAATTTTTTCGAAAACTGACAATCCAAGTGTTCTATGTATGCAAGTGCTTGTTCTTCCACACGAATCTCATTCCGAATCATCACGAGCTTTTTAAAATGTGGTTATGGGCCCAAAATAGACAACATCGACGAAAGTTATGCTAATTTTTTCGAAAACTGACAGTCCAAGTGTTCTATGTATGCAAGTGCCCATACTTCCACATGAACCTTGTTTTAAACCGTCGCGAGCTTTTCGAAATGTGGTTATGGGCCAAAAACAGACACCGTATGCTAAGCTTTGCTAATTTTTTCAAAAATTGACAATCCAAGCGTTCCGTGTACACAAGTGCCTATTCTTCCCCACGAACCTCGTTTCAAACCGTAACGAGCTTTTTGAAATGTGGTTATGGGCCAAAAATAGACATCGTATGCAAAGCTTTGCCAATTTTTTCAAAAATTGACAATCCAACCATTTTGAGTACGCAAGTGTTTGTTATTCCACACAAACCTCGTTCTGAATGGTCGCGAGCTTTTTGAGATTTGGTTGTGGGCCCAACACAAAAATCCTATGCGAAAGTTATGCCAATTTTTTTAAAAACTGACAATTCAAGCGTTTCGTGTACGCAACCTGTTCTTCCACACTAACCTCATTGCGATCGTTGAGAACTTTTCGAAATGTGGTTATGAGCCCAAAGTAGACATTGTATGCGAAAGTTATGCCAATTTTTTTGAAAACTAACAATCCAAGCATTCTATGTATGCAAGTGCCTTTTCTTCCACACGATCCTTGTTTCGAATCATTGTGAGCTTTTCGAAATGTGGTTATAAGCCCAAAACGGACACCGTATGCAAAGCTTTGCTAATTTTTTCAAAAACTAACAATCCAAGCGTTCCGTGTATGCAAGTGCCTGTTCTTCCACACAAACCTCGTTCTGAATTGTCGCGACCTTTTCGAAATGTGGTTATGGCCCAAAACGGACATCGTATCTGAAAGTTATGACAATTATTTTGAAAACTGACAATCCAAGCGTTCCGTGTGCACAAGTGCCCATACCTCCACATGAACTTCGTTCTTAATCGTCGCGAGCTTTTTGAAATATGGTTATGGTCCAAAAACGGACAGCGTCTACGAAAGTTACGCCAATTTTTTTGAAAATTGATAAGCTAAGCATTTCGTGTACGCAAGTGCACGTTCTTCCACATGAACCTCATTCGTAGTCATCGCGAGCTTTTTGAAATGTGGTTATGGGCCAAAAATGGACAGCGTATATGAAAGATATACTAATTTTTTCGAAAACTGACAATCCAAGCGTTTCGTGTATGCAAGTGCATGTTCTTCCACATGAACCTCGTTTCAAATCGTGGCGAGCTTTTTAAAATGTGGTTATGGGCCAAAAACGGACAATGTATACAAAAATTATGCCAATTTTTTTAAAAACTGACAATCCAAGTGTTCCCTGTAAGCAAGTGCCTGTTCTTTCACATGAACCTCGTTCCGAATCATCGTGAGCTTTTCAAAATGGGGTTGTGGGCCCAAAACGGACACTGTATACGAAAGTTATGCCCATTTTTTTTTGAAAACTAACAATGCAAGTGTTTCATGTACGCAAGTGCCTGTTCTTCAACATGAACCTCATTCCGAATCATCGTGAGCTTTTCGAAATGATGTTGTGAGCCCAAAATAGACACCGTTTGCAAAAGTTATGCCAATTTTTTCGAAAAATAACAATCCAAGCATTTCGTGTACGCAAATGCCTGTACTTCCACACGAACCTCGTTTTGAATCGTCGAGAACATTTTGAAATGTGGTTATGGGCCCAAAACGAACACCGTATGCGAAAGATATGTCAATTTTTTTGAAAACTGACAATCTAAGCATTCTGTGTATGCTAGTGCCCGTTCTTCCACATGAACCTCATTTCGAATCATCGCGAGCTTTTCAAAATGTGGTTTTGGGCCCAAAACGGACACCGTATGCAAAACTTTGCTAATTTTTTCGAAAACTGACAACCCAAGCGTTCCGTGGACGCCAATGCCTGATCTTCCACACCAACCTCCTTCCGAATCGTCGCGAGCTTTCCGAAATTTGGATATGGACCCAACACAAACACCATATGTAAAAGTTATGCCAATTTTTTTAAAAATTGACAATCCAAATGTTTAGTGTACGCAAGCACCTGTTCTTCCACACTAACCTCATTTCCAATCGTCGAGAAATTTCAAAATGTGCTTATGAGCCCAAAGCGGACACCGTATGCGAAAGTTATGCCAATTTTTTCGAAAATTTACAATCCAAGCGTTCCATGTAAGCAAGTGCCTTTTCTTCCACACAATCGTGGTTCTGAATCATCGTGAGCTCTCCAAAATGTGGTTATAGGCCCAAAACGGACACCGTATGCAAAGCTTTGCAAATTTTTTCTAAAACTAACAATCCAAGCATTTCGTGTATGCAAGTTCCTATTCTTCCACACAAACCTCGATCCGAATCATCGCGAGCTTTTTGAAATGTGTTTACGGGCCCAAAATGGACACCGTATACGAAAGGTTATGCCAATTTTTTCGAAAACTAACAATCCAAGCATTCTGTGTGTACAAGTGCCCATACTTCCACACGAACCTCAATTCAAATCATCGTGAGCTTTTCAAAATGTAGTTATGGGCCCAAAACGGACACTGTATGCGAAAATTATGCCAATTTTTTAGAAAGCTAACAATTCAAGCATTTCGTGTACGCAAGTGCATTATCTCCCACATGAACCTCGTTCTGAATCATTGTGAGCTTTTTGAAATGTGTTTATGGGCCCGAAACAGACACCGTATGCAAAAGTTAAGCCAATTTTTTTGAAATCTAACAATCCAAGCATTCCGTGTACGCAAGTGCTTGTTCTCCCAGACGAACCTCTTTCCAAATCATTGCGAGCTTTTTGAAATGTGGTTGTGGGCCCAAAACAGACACCGTATGAAAAAGTTATGCTAATTCTTTCAAAAATCAACAATCCAAGTGTTTCGTGTACGCAAGTGCCCGTACTTCCACACTAACCTCGCTCAGAATCGTCGTAAGCTTTTCAAAATGTGGTTATGGGCCCAAAACGGACATTGTATACTAAAGTTATGCCAATTTTTTTGAAAATTGACAATCCAAGCATTCTGTGCACGCCAGTGCCAGTTTTTCCACCCGAACCTCATTCCGAATCGTCACGAGCTTTTCGAAATGTGGATATGGGCCCGAAACGGACACCATATACGAAAGTTAAGCCATTTTTTTTGAAAACTGACCACCTAAGCATTTCGTGCACATAAATGGCCATTCTTCCACATGAACCTCATTTCGAATCATCGTGAGCTTTCTGAAATGTGGTTATGGGCCCAAAAGGGACACCGTATGCGAAAGTTATGCCAATTTTTTTCCAAAACTTACAATTCAAGCATTTTAGTGTATGCAAGTGACTGTTCTTCCACACGAACCTCGATCTGAATCGTCATAAGCTTTCTGAAATGTGGTTATGGCCCAAAACGGACACCGTATATGAATGTTTTACGATTTTTTTCGAAAACTGATAATCCAAGCGTTTCGTGTATGTAAGTGGCCGTTCTCCACCCAAACCTCGTTCTGAATCATTGCTCCAAATCGTAGTGAGCTTTTCAAAATGTGGATATGGGCCCGAAACATAGAAAGTTAAGTCAATTTTTTCGAAAACCAACCACCCAAGCATTTCGTGCATGTAAATGGTCGTTCTTCCACACAAATCTCGTTCTGAATCGTTGCAAGCTTTTTGAAATGTGGTTATGGGCCCAAAATGGACACCGTATGCAAAACTTATTCCAATGTTTTTGAAAACTAATAATCCAATCGTTCTATGTACACAAGTGCCTATTCTTCCACATGAGCCTCATTCCAAATCATCGCGAGCTTTTCAAAATGTGGTTATGGGCCCAAAACAGACAGTATACGAAAGTTATGCCAATTTTTTCAAAAATTGACAATCCAAGCGTTCTATGTACGCAAGTGCCTATTTTTCCAAACGAACCTCATTCCGAATCGTCACGAGCTTTCCAAAATGTGGTTAGGGACACCGTATGCAAAAATTATGCCAATTTAGCGTTCCGTGTATGTAAGTACCTGTTCTTCCACATGAACCTCGTTCCAAATCATCACGAAATCTCCAAAATGTTGTTATGTGCCCAAAATGGACACCATATGCAAAAGTTATGCTAATTTTCTCAAAAATTAACAATTCAAGCGTTTCGTGTATGCAATTGCCCATTCTCCCACAATAAGCTCATTCTGAATCAATGCGAGCTTTTCAAAATGTGGTTATGGGCCAAAAACGGACATCCTATGCAAAGGTTATGCTGATTTTTTAGAAAGCTGACAATTCAAGCATTCGGTGTACGTAGGTGCCTTGTCTCCCACATGAACCTCATTTTGAATCGTCGTGAGCTTTTCAAAATATGGTTATGGGTGACAATCTAAGTGTTCCATGTATGCAAGTGCCTATTCTCCCAGACGAACCTCTTTTCGAATCATCGCGAGCTTTTCAAAATGTGGTTATGGGCCAAAAACGGACAGCGTATGGAAAAGTTATGCCAATTGTTTTCAAAACTTACAATCCAAGCATTTCATGTACGAAAGTTCCTATTCTTCCACATGGTCCTCATATCGAATCGTCGTGATCTTTCCGAAATGTGGTGATGGGCCTAAAACGAACACCGTATGTGAAAGTTATGCCAATTTTTTTGAAAACTAACAATCTAAGCATTCCACGTACACAAGTGCCCTTACTTCCACATGAATCTCATTCGAAATCGTCGCACACTTTTCAAAATGTGGTTATGGGCCCAAAACGGACACCATATACGAAAGTTATGCCAATTTTTTTGAAAACTGACAATCCAGGTGTTCTATGTACATAAGTGCCTATTCTTCCACATGAACCTCGTTCTGAATCATCGTAAACTTTCTGAAATGTGTTTATGGCCCCAAAACAGACGCTGTATGCGAAAGTTATGCCAATTTTATCAAAATCTAACAATCCAAGCATTCTGTGTATGCAAGTCCTATTCTTCCACACAAACCTCATTCCGAATAGTCGCGAACTTTTCAAAATGTGGTTATAGGCCCAAAACGGACGTCGTATGCAAAGGTTATGCTAATTTTTTTGAAAACTGACAATCAAAGCGTTTCGTGTACGCAAGTGCCTATTCTTCCACACGAACCTTGTTCCGAATCGTCATGAGCTTTCCAAAATTTGGTTATGGACCCAACACGAACACTGTATGTGAAAGTTGTGTTAATTTTTTTGAAAATTCACAATCCAAGCATTTCGTGTACGCAAGCACCTGTTCTTCCACACTATCCTCATTCCGAATCGTCGAGAACTTTTCAAAATGTGGTTATGTACCCAAAGCGGACACCGTATGTGAAAGTTATGCCAATTTTTTTGAAAACTGACAATCGAAGCATTTTGTGTACGAAAGTGCCTGTTCTTCTACATGAACCTCATTCTGAATCATCGCGAGTTTTTCAAAATGTGGTTATTGCCTAAAACGGACACCATATGCGAAAACTATGCCAATTTTTTTGAAAACTTACAATCCAAACGTTCCGTGTACGTGAGTGCCCATATTTCCACACGAACCTCGTTTCAAATCGTCGCGAGCTTTTCGAAATATAGTTATGGGCCCAATACGGACACCGTATCCGAAAGTTATACCAATTTTTTTGAAAACTGACAATCTGAGCATTTTGTGTACGCAAGCTGATATGATCTAGGAGTTGAGCCCGATGAAGGCAAGTGCGAGATGAGACCCATTGATAGTCGATGGCGGACCAATGACGCGATCAAGGGTAAAGCAAGTGAAACAAGTGAAGGAATTGCTCGTTCAAGAAACCATTGATGGAATCATGTTCAAGACTCAAAATGGAGCAACTTTCATGTTTGGGTCGAAGGTCGAATCAACTTGGATCAATTTGTTATCAAGCGACGAAACCGGCCTGTACGACCGCACAGCAAAAAACATGCGGCCGCATAGTGGCATACTTAAACTTAAATTGGGATTTTTTGTTGAACCATGAGATCGCATGGAAATACACCATGTGACCGCACAAGCCAAAAATTTGGCGAATTTTCTAATTTTGGTAATTTTCCATATTTTTTTAGATTTTGATTCTTTTCCATATTTTGGAGATTATGCTCGACTTTTGCACAATTTTTACCTAGTTTTTAGGTTTAGTATAAATAGAAGTTTCCATTCAATTATTAAAAACCTTTTTTGACATTATTAATATTGAATTAAAGTGAGGCGTATTGTCTTCTATTCATCGTTCTTCATTGAACAACTTTGAACTTATCATGTGTTAACTTCTGGCATTCAAACAACCATATTTAATTCTTGGATTACGTGATCAATCGGTCTTTCAAGAGTCGTTCTTGTTGGGTTTTTTGGTTCGACTTTCTTTTGGGTTAATCCTAAACTTTTGGATTAATTTGGCTTTCTTGGGTTCGTCAATCTCGTTGTGGGTTTCGTAATCAACATTGCTATGGGGTTCACATCAGTTGGTATCAGAGCTTTGGCTCCAAATTAATTGAAGTTTATATCTTTTCTTTATTTGTTGAGTCGTTAATTTTGTTTTCTTAGTTTCTTATTCCATTTTAATTGTTCTTTCTTAGTTCTTCTTCATCCTTGTTTTTCTTTTCATCGTTTCATTTAGTTGTTGGTAGTTTAATCATCTTCTTTCATCAAGGAGTAAAAAAAAAAAGAAGTTTACTTTACATTCGAGGTACTGTTCATCTTGAAGTATTGTTCACAAAAACAAAAAATATATATATAATTTTTTTTGATATTATTGTTTTATTTTGTGTTTTTTTTACCAATAACAATTCCTACTTTGTGTTTGATTTTTTGGATATTCAGTTGGGTTCGAGTCTTTCATTCTTCTTTTGAGTCTATTCACATATTCGTGTTAAAACGTTCATCTATTCCACTTATTCAAGTCCTTTGAGTCTCGTGGTCTTTGATTAATATTTGGTTTGTTTGAATTGCCAGTATAACAATTGATTTGGTTCACTTGGTTCTTTGAAGTGCTTGGAGGGAGACTTTGAGTGGTAAAAGGCTGAGTGGTGAGTTTAATAGAGGGAAAAAGCCATAGTGAGTGTTTTTCGAGTGAAATCTTTGTGAGGCATAAAAAAATTGTGTGATATGATGTCGAAAAGAGAAGGTTCTAATTCAAGCCGAAATGGTAATGACAACAATGCATCGAAGGACATGATAAGGAGGTTTGAAAGGGTACTTGGTGATGTTAGGGAGAAGGTGGATAGGCAAGGGGAATGGATGGCACAAATGGGTACTACAATTGCTAATCTTAGCCAGGGATAAGTGGAGATGGCTAATGCTAGGGGGCCTGGTAGGCGTGAATCTAGGAGAGGAAGGCGGGATGAGTATCATAGTGATGAGGATGATTTTGATGAAAATGACATTGATATGGGTCGACCGAGGCATAGGGGCGATAGGATGGAAAGACGGGGTAGGAATAACTTGGGAGATGAAGTAGATGGAAATTTTGGGAGTATTAAAAATGACTATTCCGCAATTTAAGGGGAGAAGCGATCCGGAAGCATATTTAGAGTGGGAAAGGAAGGTTGAGATGATTTTTGAGTGCTATAATTATTCGGAGGAGAAAAAGGTAAAATTGGTGGTGCTTGAATTCGTGGATTACGTGATATCTTGGTGGGATCAAGTACTTACATCACGATGTAGGGGTCGAGAAAGGCCAATTAGCACTTGGGATGAGTTGAAGATGTTGATGAGGAGGAGGTTTGTTCCGAGTCACTATTATAGGGAAATCCATCAAAAATTGCGAGGTTTGTACCAAGGATCGAAAAGTGTAGAGGATTATCACAAGGAGATGGAAATTCTTATAATTCAGGCTAATGTGGAGGAAGATCGGGAAGCTACCATGGCACGATTCTTGAATGGGTTAAATCGGGATATTGCAAATGTTGTAGAGTTGCAACACTATGTGGAAATCAAGGACATGTTACATGTGGCAATGAAGGTCGAGAGGCAATTGAAGAGGAAGGGGACGTCTAGGCAACAGTTAGGTACTTCGACTCCTAATCCAACGTGGAAATCGAAGTGGGATGACAACAACAAAAATGGGGCTGTACCTAGAGGTAAAAATGATTGGCAAAAGGGCAAGGATGAAAATGCTAGCAAACCAATATCAAAACCAGAGGCACAATCGTCACGCAATCTGGATATCAAATGTTTTAGGTGTTTGGGAATGAGGCACTTTGCTTCTCAATGTCCAAACAAACGGGCAACGGTGTTGCGGGATAATGGAGAGATTGTGAGCAATAGTGATGGCGAGTTTGATGACATGCCGGTGTTGGAGGGTGTTAGTGAAGAAGAAAAAGTTGAAGGGTCGGTTGGGGATCTATTAGTCACAAGGCGAGCTCTCACTACTCACGTCAAAGCGAATGACTTGGAGTTGCAACGGGAGAACATTTTCCACACTCGATGCCACATCAACAATACGGTATGTAGTGTTATAATTGATGGTGGTAGTTGCACTAATATAGCTAGCATATCTCTTGTAGAAAAATTGGGTTTAACATTGTTGAGACGCCTAAGACCTTATAAATTGCAATGGTTGAATGAGAGTGGCGAGGTGAGGGTGAATCGAAGAATGTTAATTAATTTGTCAATTGGGACTTATAAGGATGAGTTAGTGTGTGATGTGGTGCCAATGCAAGCGGGACATATTTTATTGGGCGACCATGGCAATACGATGGGAAGGCTATGCATGATGGGTACAAAAATCGATATAGTTTCATTAAGGATGGAAGGACCATTACTCTTGTGCCATTAACACTGGCGCAAGTCTATGAAGACCAATTAAAATTGAGAAGTGAGGAAGAGAGGAGAGCAAAGGAGTTAGAAAAAATGAGAGCAAATAGTGAGTTGGAGAAAAAGAGAGTAAATACTAAGATAGCCATTAGAGAGAAAAAGAGAGTAAATATTGAGATAGCCATTAGAGAGAAAAAGAGAGAGCAATCACAAGAGAGAAAAGAAAGAGAGTGCCCCAAGAGAAGAGAGAAAACACGAGTGAATTTCTTTGCAAAAGAGAGTGATTTGAGGAGGGCGGTAGTTGAGAGAAAAGAGATGATCTTGTTCGTTTGTAAGGAATCACTCCTCAATTTTGAGGAAACTAACCTACCCCTCCCTAGTTTGGCTAAGACTTTGTTGCAAGAATTCGACGATGTATTTTCGGAGGATGCACCAGGTGGATTGCCGCCTATTCAAGGCATTGAACATCAAATTGACTTCATACCTGGAGCTATCGTTCCAAATCGACTGGCTTATCGAAGTAATCCTGAGGAGACTATGGAGCTTCAAAGGCAAGTGGAGGAGTTAATGAGCAAAGGATACGTGAGGGAAAGCATGAGTCCTTGTGCAGTACCGGTTTTGCTTGTACCAAAAAAGGATGGAACATGACCAATGTGCGTGGATTGTAGGGCTATCAACAACATGATGGTAAAGTATCGTCACCCTATACCTAGGTTAGATGACATGCTTGATGAATTACATGGTTCTTGCATATTTTCTAAAATTGATTTAAAAAGCAGGTATCATCAAATTCGTATGCGGGAGGGTGATGAATGGAAAATGGCTTTTAAAACTAAATATGGTTTATATGAATGGTTGATTATGCCGTTTGGACTCACAAATCCACCTAGCACTTTTATGCATTTAATGAATCATGTTTTACGTGCTTTTATAGGAAAATTTGTTGTGGTTTATTTTGATGACATATTAATCTATAGCAAAGACCTAGGAGAGCATTTGGAACATTTAAAGTGTGTGCTAATTGTTTTAAGGAAAGAACAACTCTATGCTAATGTTAAGAAATGCGCATTTTGTATGGATAGAGTTATATTTTTTGGATTTGTGGTTAGTGCTAATGGGGTAGAAGTAGACGATGAAAAGATAAAGGCTATTAGAGATTGGCCAACACCTAAAAGCATAACGGAAGTTAGGAGTTTTCATGGTTTGGTTAGTTTTTATAGGCGATTTGTGAAGGATTTTAGCACTATCACTGCACCACTCACGAAAGTAGTTAAAAAGAGTGTAGGTTTTCATTAGGGTGATGAACAGGAACTTGCATTTAATACTATTAGAGGTAGATTGTGTGAAGCACCTATTTTGGCATTACCTAACTTTGATAAAACATTTGAGATTGAGTGTGATGCATTATGAATAGGGATTGGAGCAGTTTTAATGCAGGATCGGAGGCCTATTGCATACTTTAGCGAGAAATTGAGTGGAGCTGCTTTAAATTATCCTACATATGACAAAGAACTTTATGCACTTGTTCGAGCTTTGGAGACTTGGCAACATTATCTATGGCCGAAGGAGTTCGTAATACACACAGATCATGAGTCACTAAATCACTTGCGGGAACAAGGTAAATTGAACAAGAGGCATGCACGGTGGATGGAATTCATTGAGACCTTTCCATACATCATTCGGTATAAACAAGGTAAGAAAAATGTGGTGGCGGATGCGTTGTCTCGAAGGTATGTATTGCTAACTACTCTTGATTCTAAGTTACTTGGGTTTGAACATATTAAGGAATTGTATGAAAAAGATGTTGATTTTTCGAATATTTTTTGTCATGCATTAAGGGGGCGGTTGATAGGTTATTTAGGCATGAGGGGTATTTATTTCGGGAAAATAGGTTATGTGTTCCTAATTGTTCTATTCGAGAATTGTTAGTAAGGGAGGCACATAGTGGTGGATTGATGGGACACTTTGGGGTTCAAAAGAATTTAGATGTATTGAAGAAGCATTTTTATTGGCCTAAGATGAAAAGTGATGTTGAGCGAATTTGTAGTCGATGGGCTAAATCTAAGGTTTTACTACAAGGTTTGTACACACCTTTACCTACACCTAGTGACCCTTGGGTTGATATCTCAATGGACTTTGTTTTGGGTTTACCTAGAACTAAGAGAGGTCGGGATTCTATTTTTGTGGTTGTAGATAGGTTCAACAAAATGGCACATTTTATACCATGTCACAAAACTGACGATGCCACGAACATTGCTGACTTATTCTTTAAAGAGATTGTGTGTTTACATGGGATTCGTAGAAGCATAGTGTTGGATCTGGATGTCAAATTTTTGAGTCACTTTTGGAGAGTTTTGTGGGGTAAGTTAGGCACTAAGTTACTATTTTCCACAACTTGTCACCCACAAATGGATGGGCAAACCGAGGTAGTGAATAGGACTATGACACAATTGTTACGCACAGTAATCAATAAAAATTTGAAGAGTTGGGAGGAGTGTCTACCATTTGTTGAATTTGCATACAATCGAGCTGTTCACTCTACTACGTCATATTCTCCATTTGAAATTGTATATGGTTTTAATCCACTAACTCCTTTGGATTTAATTCCTTTACCTGTGAATGAACGTGGTAGTTTAGATGGCAAAAGGCGGAATTGATTAAGTCACTCCATGAAAAGGTAAAAGCGCAAATTGAAAATAAAAGTAAGTTGGTTGTGTCGCAGACGAACAAAGGTAGGAAGCACGTGACATTTGAGCCAGGAGATTGGGTTTGGGTGCACCTTAGGAAAGAGCAGTTTCCGGAGCAAAGGAAGTCCAAGTTGCAACCAACGGGCGATGGTCCGTTTCAAGTGATTGAAAATATAAACGACAATGCTTACAAGTTGGACCTTCTACGTGAGTACAATGTTTCGGCTACTTTTAATGTATTTGATCACTCTCTGTTTGATGTAGGTTCAAATTCAAGGACGAATCCTTTTGAAGAAGGGGGGGATGATATGATCCAAGAGTCGAGCCCGACGAAGGCAAGTGCGAGACGAGACCTGTTGATAGTCGATGGCGGACCAATGATGTGATCAAGGGTAAAGCAAGTGAAACAAGCGATGGGATTGCTCATTTAAGAAACCATTGATGAGCAACTTTCATGTTCGGGTCGAATGTCGAATCAACTTGGATCAATTTGTTATCAAGCGACGAAATCGGAAGCTGAAAATAAGCCTGTGCGACCGCACAGCAAAACACCATGCAGCCGCATAGTGGCATACTGAAACTTAAATTGGGATTTTTTGTTGAACCATGCGACCGCATGGAAATACACCATGCGGCCGTACAAGCAAAAAGTTTGGCGAATTTTCCAATTTTGGCAATTTTCCATATTTTGTTAGATTTTGATTCTTTTCCATATTTTGGAGATTATGCTCGACTTTTGCACGATTTTTACCTAGTTTTTAGGTTTAGTATAGATAGGAGTTTCCATTCAATTGTTAAAAACTTTTTTTGACATTATTGATATTGAATTAAAGTGAGGCGTATTGTCTTCTCTTCATTGAACAACTTCGAACTTATCAAGTGTTAACTTGTGGCATTCAAACAACCGGATTTAATTCTTGGATTGCATGAACAAGGGGTCTTTCAAGCGTCGTTCTTGTTGGGTTTTTTGGCTCGACTTTCTTTTGGGTTAATCCTAAACTCTTAGATTAATTTGGCTTTCTTGGGTTCGTCAATCTCGTTGTAGGTTTCGTAGTTAACATTGCTACGGGGTTCGCATCACAAGCGCCCGTTCTTCCACACTAACCTCATTCCAAATCGTCGAGAACTTTTCGAAATGTGATTATGAGCCCAAAACGGACACCATATTCGAAAGTTATGCCAATTTTTTCAAAAACTGACAATCCAAGCATTCCGTGTGCACAAGTGCCTATTCTTCCACACGATCCTCGTTCTGAATCATCGCGAGCTTCCTGAAATGTGGTTATGGGTCCAAAACGGACATTGAATGCAAAGTTTTGCCAATTTTTTTTAAAAATGACAATCCATGCATTTTGTGTACGCAAGTGCCTATTCTTCCACACAAACCTCATTCCGAATTGTCGCGAGCTTTCCGAAATGTGGTTGTGGGCTCAAAACGGACATCATATGCGAACGTTATGCCAATTTCTTAGAAAACTGACAATCAAACCGTTCCGTGTATGCAAGTGCCTATTAGTCCACACGAAAATCATTTCGAATCGTCGTGAGCTTTCTAAAATGTGGTTGTGAGGCCAAAACGGGCATCGTATGCGAAGGTTATGCCAATTTTTTCGAAAATTGACAATCAAAGCATTTCGTGTACGCAAGTGCTTGTTCTTTCACACGAACCTCGTTCCGAATCGTTGTGAGGCTTCCAAAATTTGGTTATGGGCCCAACACGAACACCGTATTTGAAAGTTATTCCAATTTTTCAAAAATTGACAGTGCTAGTATTTCGTGTACGCAAGCGCCTGTTTCTTCCACGCTAACCTCATTCCGAATCGTCGAGACTTTTTCGAAATGTGGTTATGAGACCAAAGCGGACACCGTATGCGAAAGTTATGCCAATTTTTTCAAAAACTGACAATCCAAATGTTCCGTGTATGCAAGTGCCTTTTCTTCCTCACGATCCACATTTCAAAATGTGTTTATGGGCCCAAAACGGACACCGTATGCGAAGTTTGGCAAATATTTTCGAGAATTGACAATCCAAGCATTCCATGTAGGCAAGTGCCCATTATTCCACACGAACCTCGTTTTGAATCGTTGTGAGCGTTTTGAAATGTGGTTATGGGCCCAAAATGAACACCTTATGCAAAAGTTATGCCAATTTTTTTGAAAACTGACAATCCAAGCATTCCATGTACGCAAGTGCCTGTTCTTTTACACGAACCTTGTTACGAATCTTTGTGAGCTTTTTGAAATGTGGTTATGGATCCAAAATGGACACTGTATGCAAAAATTATTCCAATTATTTGAAAACTGACAATCCAAGCGTTCCGTGTACATAAGTGTCAGTTCTTCCACATGAACCTCGTTCCAAATCGTCACGAACTTTTCAAAATGTGGTTATGGGCCCAAAATAAACACAGTATGCGAAAGTTATGCCAATTTTTTTGAAATCTGACAATCAAAGCGTTCTGATAAGCAAGCATCTACTATCCCACACGATCCTCATTCTGAATCGTCGCAAGCTTTTTGAAATGTGGTGATGGGCCCAAAACGAACACTGTATGTGAAAATTATGCCAATTTTTTCGAAAAATGACAATCCAAGCGTTCCATGTACGCAAGTGCTTGTTCTTCCACATGAATCTCATTTGAAATCATCGCGAGCATTCCTAAATGTGGTTATGAGCCCAAAACGGACACCGTATACAAAAGTTTTGCCAATTTTTTCGAAAACTGACAATCCAAGCATTCCGTGTATGGAAGTGCCTGTTTTGCCACATGAACCTCTTTCTGAATCATCGCGAGCTTTCTGAAATATGTTTACGGGCCCAAAATAGACATCGTATGTGAAAGTTATGTCAATTTTTTTGAAAACTAACAATACAGGAGTTTTGTGTACGCAAGTGCCTATTTTTCCACCCGAACTTAGTTTCGAATCATCGCGAGCCTTTCAAAATGTTGTTATAGGCTCAAAATAGACATCATATATGAAGGTTATGCCAATTTTTTCGAAAATTGACAATCTAAGCATTCTGTGTACGCAAGCGCCTATTCTTCCACACGATCCTCGTTCTGAGTCGCGGGAAGCTTTCTGAAATGTGGTTATGGCCCAAAATGGACACCGTATGCGAAGTTAAGGCAATTTTTTTGAAAACTAACAACCCAAGCATTTCGTGCGTGCAAGTGGCCGTTCTTCCACATGAACCTCATTCCGAGTCATCGCGAGCTTTCTGAAATGTGGTTATGGGTCCAAAACGAAAACCGTATGTAAAAGATATGCCAATTTTTTTGAAAACTAACAATCCAAACAGTTCGTGTATGAAAGTGCCCATTCTTCCACACGAACCTTTTTGAATCGTCGCGAGCTTTTCGAAATGTGGTTACGGCCCAAAATGGACATCGTATGCGAAGGTATCAATTTTTTCGAAAACTGACGATCCAAGCGTTCCGTGTACGCAAGTGCCTGTTCTTCCATACGAACCTTATCCGAATCGCAGCGAGCTTTTTGAAATGTAGTTATGGCCCAAAACAAACATCGTATGTGAAAGTTAAGGTAATTTTTTCAAAAACTAACAACTCAAGCATTCCGTGCGCGCAAGTGGCCGTTCTTCAACAAGAACCTCATTTTGAATCGTTGCGAGCTTTTCGAAATGTGGTTGTGGGCCAAAACCGAACAGCGTATACGAAGGTTATGCCAATTTTTTCGAAAACTAACAATCCAAGCATTCCGTGTACGTAAGTCCCAGTTCTTCAGCATGAACTTCGTTTCGAATCGTCGCGAGCTTTTTGAAATGTGGATTTGGGCCCAAAATGGACACCGTATGCGAAAGTTTTGCGAATTTTTTTGAAAACTGACAATCCAAGCGTTTTGTGTAGACAAGTGCCAGTACTTCCACACGAACCTCGTTCCAAATCGTCGTGAGATTTTTGAAATGTAGTTATGGGCCCAAAACTGACACCGTATGCGAAAGATATGCCAATTTTTCCAAAAACTGACAATCCAAACGTTCGTGTATGAAAGTGCCCATTCTTCCACATGAACCTCATTCTAAATTGTTGCGAGATTTCTGAAATGTAGTTACAGGCCCAAAACGGATATCGTATGCGAAGGTTGTGCCAATTTTTTCAAAACTGACAATCTAAACGTCTCGTGTACGCAAGTATCTGTTCTTCCACACGAACCTCTTTTCGAATCATCGTGAGCTTTTCCAAATGTGGATATGGCCTAAAATGGACACCTTATGCGAAAGTTATGCCAATTTTCAAAACTGACAATTCAAGCGTTCTGTGTACGCGAGTACCCGTACTTCCACACGAAACTCATTCCTAATCGTCCCGAGCTTTTTGAAATGTGGTTATGGCCAAAAACGGACAGCGTATACAAATGTTATGCCAATTTTTTAAAAACTAACAATCCAAGCATTCCGTGTACGTAAGTTCCTGTTCTTCCACACGAACTTCATTCCGAATCATTGAGAGCTTTTCGAAATGTGGTTACAGGCCCAAAACGGACATCGTATGCAAAGTTTATGCTAAATTTTTCGAAAACTGACAATCCAAGTGTTCGGTGTACACAAGTGCCTATTCTTCCACATGAACCTCATTCCGAATCACAGCGAGCTTTTCAAAATGTGGTTATGGGCCCAAAACGAACACCAAACGTGAAAGTCATGACAATTTTTTTAAAACTAACAATCAAAGCATTCTGTGTACGCAAGTGCCTGTTCTTCCATACGAATCTCATTTTGAATCGTCACGAGCTTTTCGAAATGTGGTTATGGGCCCAAAATGGACATTGTATGTGAAAAATATTTCAATTTTTTTTGAAAACTGAAAATCTAACCGTCTGTGTATGAAAGTGTTCTTTCACACGAACCTCATTCCAAATCATCGTGAGCTTTTCGAAATGTGGTTACAGACCCAAAACGGACACTGTATATGAAAGTTAAGGCAATTTTTTGAAAACTAACAACCCAAGCGTTCCATGCGTACGAGTGGCTGTTCTTCCACACGAACCTCATTTCGAGTCATCGCGAGCTTTCTAAAATGTGGTTATGGGCCCAAAACGAACACCTTATGTGAAAGTCATGCCAATTTTTTTAAAAACTGACAATCAAAGCATTCGATGTACGCAAGTGCTTGTTCTTCTATACGAATCTCGTTTTGAATCGTCGCGAGCTTTTCGAAATGTGCTTATGGGCCCAAAATGGACATTTTATGCGAAGATTAATCCAATTTTTTTGAAAAATGACAATCCAAGCATTCCGTGTATGCAAGTGCCTGTTCTTCCACATGAACCTCATTTTGAATCGTCGCGAGCTTTTCGAAATGTGGTTACGGGCCCAAAACAGACACCGTATGCGAAAGTTATGCAAATTTTTTCAAAAACTGACAATCCAAGCGTTTCGTGTACACAAGTGCCCGTTCTTCCACATGAAACTCATTTCGTTTCATTGTGAGCTTTTCGAAATGTGGTTAGAGGCCCAAAACTGACATCGTATGTGAAGGTTATGCCAATTTTTTCGAAAACTGACAATCTAAGCATTCCGTGTACGCACGTACCTGTTCTTCCACACGAACCTCATTTCGAATCGTCGCAAGCTTTCCAAAATGTGGTTATGGCCCAAAACGGACACCGTATGCCAAAGTTATGTCAATTTTTTCGAAAACAGACAATCCAAGCGTTCTGTGTACACAAGTGCCCGTTTTTCCACACGAACCTCATTCCGAACCGTCGCGAGCTTTCTGAAATGTTGTTATGGCCCGAAACGGACACCGTATGTGAAAGTTATGCCAAGTCTTTTGAAAACTAACAATCCAAGCATTCCATGTACACAACTGCTCGTGCTTGCAAATGAACCTCATTCCTAATCATCGTGAGTTTTCAAAATGTGGTTGTGGGCCAAAAATGAAAAGCATGTATGAAAGTACCTGTTCTTCCACACGAAACTCGTTCGAAATCGTCGCGACCTTTTCGAAATGGGTTATAGGCCCAAAAGTGGACATCGTATGGGAAGGTTCTGCCAATTTTTTTCGAAAACTGACGATCCAAGCATTTCGTGTACGCAAATGCCTGTTCTTCCACATGAACCTGTTTCGAATCATCACGAGCTTTTCGAAATGTGGTTATGGTCTAAAATGGATAACGTATGCTAAAGTTATGTCAATTTTTTCAAAAACTATCAATCCAAGCATTCCGTGTACGCAACTGCCTGTATTTCCACACGAAACTCGTTCCTAATCGTCGCGAGCTTTTCGAAATATGGTTATGGACCAAAAACAGATAGCGTATACGAAAGTAATGCCAATATTTTCGAAAATTGACAATCCAAGCGCTCTGTGTATGCAAGTATACATTTTTTCACACGAACCTCATTTAGAATCCTCCCTCTGAATCATCACGAGCTTTTTAAAATGTGGATATGGGCCCGAAACGGACACTGTATGTGAAAGTTAAGTCAATTTTTTTGAAAATTGACAACCCAAGTGTGCTGTACGTGCAAGTGGCCGTTCTTCCACATGAACCTCATTTTGAGTCATTGAGAGCTTTTCGAAATGTGGTTATAGGCCTAAAATGGACGCTGTATATGAAAGTTATGCCAATTTTTTTGAAAACTAATAATCAAAGCATTCTTTGTATGCAAGCGCCTGTTCTTCCATACGAACCTCATTCCGAATCATCGCGTGCTTTTCGAAATGTGGTTATGAACCCCAAAATAGACATTGTATGCAAAGGTTATTCCAATATTTTCGAAAACTGACAATCCAAGCATTCCGTATACACAAGTGCCCGTACTTCCACACGAACCTCATTCCTAATCATCGTGAGCTTTTCTAAATGTGGTTATGGGCCAAAAATGGACAACGTATACGAAAGTTACTCCAATTTTTTCAAAAACTGACAATCCAAGCATTCCATGTACGTAAGTGCACGTTCTTCCTCATGAATCTCATTTTGAATCGTCGCGAGCTTTACAAAATGTGGTTGTTGGCCAAAAATGAACAATGTATACGAAAGTTACGCCCTTTTTTGACAATCCAAGCATTTCGTGTATGTAAGCACCTGTTCTTCCACATGAACCTCGTTCCGAATCGTTGCGACCTTTTTGAAATGTGGTTTTGGGCCCAAAACGGACATCGTATGTGAAAGTTATGCCAATTTTTTCGAAAATAGACAATCCAAGCGTTTTGTGTGCGTAAGTGCCCGTACTTCCACAGGAACCTCATTCCAAATTGTTGCGAGCTTTGTGAAATGTGGTTATGGGCCCAAATGGACACCGTATGCGAAAGATATGCTAATTTTTTGAAAATTGACAATCCAAGCGTTCCATGTACGAAAGTGCCCATTCTTCGTCCTGAGCTTTTCGAAATGGGTTATAGGCCCAGACGCAGACATCGTAAGCGAAGGTTATGCCAATTTTTTTGAAAACTGACAATCCAAGCATTTCGTGTACGGAAATGCCTGTTTTTCCACACGAACCTCATTTCAAATCGTCACGAGCTTTCCAAAATGTGGTTATGGCCCAAAACAGACAACGTATGCAAGAGTTATGTTAATTTTTTCGAAAACGGACAATCCAAGCATTTTGTGTACACAAGTGCCAGTACTTCCACATGAAACTCATTTCTAATCATCACAAGCTTTCCGAAATGAGGTTAAGGGCCAAAAACGGACAGCGTATACGAATGTTATGCCAATTTTTTTGAAAATTGACAATCCAAGCGTTTCGCATACGTAAGTGCCTGTTCTTCCACACGAACCTCATTCCGAATCATCGCGAGCTTTTTGAAATGTGGTTATGGGCCCAAAACAGACACCGTATATGAAAGATATGCCAATTTTTTGAAAATTGACAATCCAAATGGAACGTGTACGAAAGTGCCCATTCTTCCACACGAACTTCATTCTAAATCATAGCGAGCTTTTCGAAATGTGGTTACAGGCCCAAAATGGATACCGTATGCGAAGGTTATGTCAATTATTCTAAAAACTGACAATCCAAGCGTTCCATGTACTCAAGTGCCTGTTCTTCCACATGAACCTCATTTCGAATCTCAGCGAGCTTTCGAAAATGTGGTTATTGTCCAAAATGGACACTGTATGCTAAAGTTAAGGCAATTTATTTGAAAACTAACAACCCAAGCGTTCCGTGCGCGCAAGTTGCCATTCTTCCACACGAACTTCATTTCGAGTCGTCACGAGCTTTTTGAAATGTGGTTATGGTCCTAAAACGGACACCGTATGTGAAAGTTATGCCAATTTTTTTAAAACTGACAATCAAAGCATTTTGTGTACGCAAGTGCCTGTTCTACCATACGAATCTCTTTCCAAATCGTCGCGAGCTTTTCGAAATGTGGTTATGGGCCCAAAATGGACATTATATGTGAAGGTTATTCCAATTTTTTTGAAAAACGATAATCCAAGCATTGTGTATGTAAGTACCTATTCTTGCACGTAAAGCTCATTTCGAACTATCGCGAGCTTTTAGAAATGTGGTTACAGGCCCAAAATGGACACCGCATGCGAAAGTTATGCCAATTTTTCCAAAAACTGACAATCCAAGCATTTCGTGTACACAAGTGCCCGTTCTTCCACACGAAACTCGTTTCGAATCATCACGAGCTTTTTGAAATGTGGTTATAGGCCCAAAACTAACATCGTATACGAAGGTTTTGCCAATTTTTTCGAAAAATGACAATCCAAGCGTTTCATGTATGCAAGTGCCTGTTCTTCCACATGAACCTCGTTTCGAATCGTCTCGAGCTTTCCAAAATGTGGTTATGGCCCAAAACAGGCATCGCATGCGAAAGTTATGCTAATTTTTTCAAAAATAGACAATTCAAGCGTTTTGTGTACACAAGTGCCCGTTCTTCCACACGAACCACGTTTCGAACCGTCATGAGCTTTCTAAAATGTTGTTATGGCCCAAAATCGACACCGTATGCGAAAGTTATGCCAAGTCTTTCGATAACTAACAATCCAAGTGTTCCATGTATACAAGTGCCTGTACTTCTACACAAACCTCGTTCCTAATCATCGCGAGCTTTTCGAAATGTGGTTGTGGGCCAAAACCGAATAGCGTATATGAAGGTTATACCAATTTTTTCGAAAACTAACAATCTAAACGTTTTGTGTACAAAAGTGCCCGTTCTTCCACACGAACCTCGTTCCAAATCATCACGAGCTTTCCAATATGTGGTTATAGGCCAGAAATAGACATCATAAGCGAAGGTTATGCCAATTTTTTCGAAAACTGACAATCCAAGCATTTCGTATACGCAAGTGCTCGTACTTCCACATGAACCTCGTTTCCTGTCGTCGGGAGCTTTTCAAAATGTGGTTATGGGCCCAAAACGAACACAGTATGCGAAAGATATGCCAATTTTTTCAAAAACTGACAATCCAAGTGTTCCGTGTACGCAAGTGCACGTTCTTCCTCATGAACCTCGTTCCAAATCGTCGTGAGCTTTTCGAAATGTGGTTATGGGCCAAAAGCAAATAGCGTATGCAAAAGTTATGCCAATTTTTTTGAAAACTAATAATCCAAGCGTTCCGTGTACACAACTACCTATTCTTCCACACGAACCTCTTTCCAAATCGTCGAGAGCTTTTTGATATATGCAAAAGTTATGCCAATTTTTTCGAAAACTAACAATCCAAGCATTTTGTGTGCACAAGTGCCCGTTTTTCCAAACGAATCTCATTTCGAATCATCGCTGAGCTTTTTGAAATGGATTATAGACCCAAAAGCAGACATCGTATGTGAAAGTTATACCAATTTTTTCGAAAACTGACAATCCAAGCGTTCTGCGTATACAAGTGCCCATACATCCACATGAACCTCGTTCTGAATTGTCTCAAGCTTTTTGAAATGTGGTTATGGGCCCAAAAATAGACAAGCATGCAAAGGTTATGCCAATTTTTTGAAAACTGACAATCCAAACGTTCTGTGTACGCAAGTGCCTATTCTTCCACATGAACCTCGTTCCGAATCATCTCGAGCTTTCCGAAATGTGGATATGGCCCAAAATGAATGCCGTATGCAAAAGTTATGCAAAATTTTCGAAATCTAACAATGCAAGCATTCTATGTACGCAAGTGCCCGTACTTCCACATGAAACTCGTTCCTAATTGTCGCGAGCTTTTCGAAATGTGGTTATAGGCCAAAAATGGACAACGTATACGAATGTTATGCCAATTTTTTTTGAAAACTGACAATCCGAGAGTTCCGTGTACGTAAGTTCCTGTTCTTCCACACGAACCCCTTTTCGAATTAATACGAGCTTTTAGAAATGTGGTTGTGGGCCCAAAACGGACACCGTCTGCGAAAGATATGCCAATTTTTTTTGAAAACTGACAATCTAATCGGTCCATCTATGAAAGTACTGATCTTCCACATGAACCTCATTCTGAATCGTCGCGAGCTTTTCGAAATGTGGTTACAGGACCAAAATAGACATCGTATGCGAAGGTTATGCCAATTTTTTTTAAAACTGACAATCTAAGAGTTTTGTGTATGTAAGTGACTGTTCTTCCACAGAAACCTCGTTTCGAATCGCAGCGAGCTTTCCGAATTGTGGTTATGGCCCAAATCGGACACCGTATACGAAAGTTAAGGCAATTTTTTTTGAAAATTAACAACCTAAGCATTCTGTGCACGCAAATGGCCGTTCTTCCACACGAACCTCATTCCAAGTCATCGCGAACTTTCTGAAATGTGGTCATGGGCCTAAAACAGACACCGTATGTAAAAGTTATGCCAATTTTTTTGAAAACTGACAATCAATGCATTCTGTTTATGCAAGTGCCTATTCTTCCATACAAATCTCGTTCCGAATCGTCGCGAGCTTTTCAAAATATGGTTATGGGCCTAAAATGGACATTGTATGCAAATGTTATACCAATTTTTTGGAAAAATGACAATTCAAGCGTTCCGTGTATGCAAGTGCCTGTTCTTCCACATGAACCTCATTTTGGGCCCAAAACGGACACCGTATGCAAAGGTTATGCCAATTTTTTCGAAACCTGACAATCCAAGTGTTCTATGTATGCAAGTGCCTATTCTTCTACACAAACCACTTTCCAAATTGTCGCAAACTTTTTGAAATGCGATTTCGGGCCCAAAACGGACACCGTATGCAAAAGTTATACCAATTTTTTCAAAAATCGACAATTCAAGCATTTTGTGTGTGCAAGTGCCCGTACTTCCACACGAACCTCATTTCGTATCATCGGGAGCTTTCCAAAATGTAGTTATGTGCCTAAAATGGACAGCGTATGCGAAAGTTATGCCAATTTTTTGAAAACTAACAATGCAAGCATTTTGTGTACGCAAGTGCCCGTACATCCACACGAAACTCGTTCCTAATTGTCGTGAGCTTTTCGAAATGTGGTTATGGGCCAAAAATGGACAACGTATAAGATTGTTATGCCAATTTTTTTTGAGAACTGACAATCCAAGAGTTTTGTGTAGGCAAGTTCCTATTTTTCCACATGAACCTCTTTCCGAATCAACACGAGCTTTTTGAAATGTGGTTATGGGCCCAAAACGGACATCGTATATGAAAGATATGCCAATTTTTTTTGAAAATTGACAATCTAATCGGTCCATCTACGAAAGTGCTAATCTTCCACAAGAATCTCATTCCGAATCGTCGTGAGCTTTTCGAAATGTGGTTATAGGACCAAAACGGACATCGTATGCGAAGGTTATGCCAATTTTTTTGAAAACTGACAATCCAAGAGTTTCGTGTACGCAAGTGCCTGTCCTTCTACAAGAACCTCATTTCCAATCGTAGTGAGCTTTCCGAAATGTGGTTATGGCCCAAATTGACACCGTATATGGAAGTTAAGGCAATTTTTTTTGAAAATTAACAACCTAAGCGATTCGTGCACGCAAGTGGCCGTTCTTCCACACAAACCTCATTCCAAGTCATCGCGAGCTTTTTGAAATGTGGTTATGGGCCTAAAACAGACACCGTATGTAAAAGTTATGCCAATTTTTTTTTTTAAACTGACAATCAATGCATTCTATGTATGCAAGTGCCAATTCTTCCATACGAATCTTGTTCCGAATCGTCGTGAACTTTTCGAAATGTGGTTATGGGCCCAAAATGGACACTGTACGCAAAGGTTATACCAATTTTTTGGAAAAATGACAATTCAAGCATTCTGTGTATGCAAGTGCATGTTCTTCCACATGAACCTCATTTCGGACCCAAAACAGACACCGTATGTGAAGGTTATGCCAATTTTTTCAAAAACTGAAAATCCAAGTGTTTTGTGTATGCAAGTGCCTATTCTTCTACATGAACCACTTTCCAAATCGTCGCAAACTTTTTGGAAATGCGATTTCGGGCCCAAAACGGACACCGTATGTGAAAGTTATGCCAATTTTTTCAAAAATCGACAATTCAAGCATCTTGTGTATGCAAGTGCCCGTACTTCCACATGAACCTCATTTCGTATCGTCAGAAGCTTTTCAAAATGTGGTTATGTGCCTAAAATGGACATCGTATGCGAAAGATAGGCCAATTTTTTTTAAAACTGACAATCCAAGCATTCAAGGTACGAAAGTACCAGTTCTTCCACATGAAACTCATTTCGAATCGTCGCGAGCTTTTCGAAATGGGTTATAGGCCCAAAAGAAGACATCGTATGCGAAAGTTATGCCAATTTTTTTGAAAACTGACAATCCAAGCGTTCTATGTACGTAAGTGCCCGTACTTCCACATGAACTTCGTTTTGAATTGTCTCGAGCTTTTTGAAATGTGGTTATGGGTCCAAAATCTCGAGCTTTTTGAAATGTGGTTATGGGTCCAAAACAGACACCGCATGAAAAAGATATGCCAATTTGCTTGAAAACTGATAATCAAAGCGTTTCGTGTACGAAAGTGCCCGTTCTTTTACACGAAACTCATTCCAAATCATCGCGAGCTTTCTAAAATGTGGTTATAGGCCTAAAACCGGACATCCTATACGAAGGTTATGCCAATTTTTTTGAAAACTGACAATCCAAACGTTCTGTGTACACAAGTGCCTATTCTTCCACACGAAGCTCATTTTGAATTATCGCGAGCTTTCCGAAATGTGGATATGGCCCAAAACGAACACCATATACAAACGTTATGCCAATTTTTTGAAAACTAACAATGCTAGTATTCTGTGTACGTAAGTGTCCGTACTTCCCCACGAAACTCATTCCTAATTGTCACGAGCTTTCCAAAATGCGATTATGGGCTAAAAATGGACAGCGTATACGAATGTTATGCCAATTTTTTTGAAAACTGACAATCTAAGCGTTCCGTGTACGCAAGTGCCTATTCTTCCAGACGAACCTTGTTCCGAATCGTCGCGAGCTTTTTGAAATGTGGTTTTGGGCCCAAAATGGACACCAGATGCAAAGGTTATGCCAATTTTTTCGAAAATTGACAATCCAAGCATTTTGTGTGAGCAAGTGCTCGTACTTCCACATGAACCGCGTTCCGAATCATCGCGAGCTTTTTGAAATGTGGTTATGAGTCCAAAACGGATACCATATGCGAAAGATATACCAGTATTTTTGAAAATTGACAATCCAAGCATTCCATGTACGAAAGTGCCCGTTCTTCCACACGAAACTCATTTCAAATCGTCACAAGCTTTTCAAAATGGGTTATAGGTCCAAAAGCGGACATCATATGCGAAGGTTATGTTAATTTTTTAAAAAACTGACAATCCAAGCGTTTCGTGTACGTAAATACCTATTCTTCTGCACAAACCTCATTTCGAATCGTTATGAGCTTTTCGAAATGTGGTTATGGCCCAAAACAGACAACGTATGCGAAAGTTATGTCAATTTTTTTGAAAACTGACAATCCAAGCATTTCGTGTATGCAAGTGCCTGTACTTCCATATGAAACTCATTCCCAAAAATAGACAGCGTATATGAAAGTTATGCCAATTTTTTTGAAAACTGACAATCCAAGCATTTCGTGTACATAAGTGCATGATCTTCCACACGAAACTCGTTATGAATCTTTGCAAGCATTTCTAAATGTGGTTATGGTCCCAAAGCGAACACCGTATGTGAAAGTTATGCTAATTTTTTCAAAAATTGAATATTCAAGAGTTCTATGTTTGCAAGTGTCTTGTATCCCACACGAACTTCACTCAGAATCGTCGCAAGCTTTTCGAAATATGGTGATAGCCCAAAATGGACGCCATATGTAAAAGTTATGCCAATTTTTTCGAAAACTGACAATCTAAGCATTCTGTGTACCCAAGTGCCCTTGCTTCCGCACAAACCTCATTCCGAATCGCCATGAGCTTTTTGAAACATGGTTATGGGCAAAAAATGGACACCGTATGCGAAAGATATGCCAATTTTTTCTAAAACTGACAATCCAACCATTTCATGTATGAAAGTACCCATTCTTCCACACGAACCTCGATCCAAATCGTCACGAGTTTCCAAAATGTGGTTATAGGCCCAAAACGGACATCGTATGCGAAGGTTATGCCAATTTTTTTGAAAACTGATGATCCAAGCGTTCCGTGTACGTAAGTGCTTGTTCTTCCACATGAACCTCATTTTGAATCGTCGTGAGCTTTTCGAAATGTGGTTATGGCCCAAAACGGATGCCGTATTCGAAAATTATGCCCATTTTTTTGAAAATTGACAATCCAAGCACTCCATGAATAGAAGTACCCATACTTCCATCGGAACCTTGTTCCTAATCATTGTGAGCTTTCCGAAATGTGGTTATAGGCCAAAAAAGACATCGTAAAGTTATGCCAATTTTTTCGAAAACTGACAATCCAAGCATTTTGTGTACGCAAATGTACTTTCTTCCACATGAACCTCGTTCCGAATCATTGTTCCAAATAATAACAAGCTTTCTGAAATGTGGATATGGGCCCGAAATGGACACCGTGTGTGAAAGCTAAGATAATTTTTTCAAAAACTGATAGCCCAAGCTTTTTGTGCTTGCATGTGGCCGTTCTTCCATATGAACCTCATTTTGAGTCACCGCGAGCTTTCTGAAATGTCGTTATAGGCCTAAAATGGACACCGTATGTGAAAGTTATGCCAATTTTTTTGAAAACTCACAATCAAAGTGATATGAATCAAGGGACGTCCACAACCGAAGCGAGTCAAGCGACGAGTTACGGAAAGGATCCATTGATAGTCGAAGGCGGACCGATGACGCGATCGAGGACGAAGCGAGTGAAAAAAGTGATGGGATTGCTTGTCAAGCAAACTATCGATGAAACAATGTTCGAGAGGTCAAATGGAACAAGTTTCATGTTGGGGTCGAAGGCTGAAGGAACTTGGATCAACGAGATAAAAGCGGACGAAGGCGGCACGGAGTTGGTCTATGCGACCACAGGCTCAACGGCCTATGCGGCCGCATAGAAGGCCACCGAAACTACATGTGGCTGGCTGGAGTGATCTATGCGACCACATAGAAATGATCTATGCAGCCGCATAGATCAAAAAGTGGGAAAAATTCATTTTTTTTTTTAATTTTTGCCAAATCTTCTAATGTTGGTAGAACTCTTGTGAAATCAAAATATTGCCATATTTTGATTAATTTGGACGTTTTTTATGCCATAGTATAAATAGGAAACTCTTTTCATTATGAAAAAAACTTTTGCTGAAATTAATACAGAGAGAGAAATTTTCTTTCAGTCGATTGTTCTTCATTGGACAAACTTAGAACTTATCAAGAAATGATTTCTTGTGGCATTCTTGACATCGGATTGTGGGTTTCATTGATTGTAATCAAGGGGTTTCAGATTCTTCGCTAATCTGAGGTTTCGTGGTTCGATTATTGGGGTTCAAGATCCAAAATCGGATTAGTATTGGCGTTCTTGGGTTCCGCATCAATCTAGTTGTGGGTTTTGTAGTTTCCATTGCTACGAGGTTCACATCAGTTGGTATCAGAGCTTTGGCTCCAATTTAATCAGGTTATATCTTTGTTTTTTTTAATTCCTTTCAATTCCTTGTGTTCTTGTGTCTAGAAGGTTTTCTTGATTCTTTGATCCAAAAAGTGTCAAAAAGAATCTTCATATTCTGTTTCCCGGGGTCAATTTTCGCCCAAATTTGTTTTCATTTTCTACGTTGGTTTTGTTATTGAATTCCGGATCATTAAAAAAAAGTTACTGTTCATCCGTACAGTTATAAAAAAAATTGTTACATATTATTGATCCGTCAAATACCAACAATTTTTTTTATTCAATATCGTTTCTCAGTTGCCTGGACACATTGATTCATTCCATTTCTTCAATTCAAAGTCAAAGTTTAAGAAGTTTCCTTGAGTCCTTTTGTTACAATTCTTTGAATCACATCCGGTTTGAGAATTCTACAAGATTGATTGATTGATTGAGTTCGTTGATTGTCCTTAGAAGCAATTTTTGAAAGAACTGAGTGGTAAAAGGCAGAGAGGTGAGCTCTATAGAGGGTAAAAGCCATTGTGTGTTTCCGAGTGACTTTGGTGAGGCAGTCAAATAAAATTTTAGTGTCAGGATGTCAGAAAGGGCAAAATCAAACTCAAGCCGACAAGACAACAATAACAACGCATCGGAGGATTTGGTGCAAATGTTTCAAAGGGCATTTGGAGATATGAGAGAACGGTTGGAGAAGCAAGAGGCTTGGATGAATAGGTTAGATACATCGGTGGCCAATCTTAGTCGGGGGCATCGAGTGGATGTGTCCAATGCCAGAGGACCGAATAGATGGGAGCCTAGGAGGGAAAGGCGAGAAGAGTATGGACATGGGAGTGAACTGGGCGAAGATGAATTTCACGATGTTGAGATGGGAAGGATGAGGAATAGAGGCAATAGGTTCGACAGACGGGGTCGGGATGATCGTGGGGAGGAGTTGGATGGAAATCTAGGAAATATAAAGATGACCATTCCTTCATTCAAAGGAAGGAGTGATCCCGAAGCATATCTGGAGTGCGAGAGAAAGGTTGAGATGATCTTCGAATGTTATAATTATTCGGAGGAGAAGAAGGTGAAGTTAGCGGTTTTAGAGTTCAGTGACTATGCCATTTCATGGTGGGACTAAGTGGTTACTTCGCAACGTAGGAGTGGGGAAAGACCAGTTAGCACATGGGAAGAATTGAAGTCATTGATGAGAAAGAGGTTTGTTCCTAGCCACTATTACTGAGATATCCATCAAAAACTACAAGGCCTATATCAAGGGTCGAAAAGTGTAGAAGATTACCATAAGGAGATGGAAATACTCATGATTAGGGCTAATGTGGTGGAGGATCGAGAGGCTACCATGGCACGATTTTTGAATGGTTTGAATAGGAAAATTGCCAATGTAGTAGAGTTGCAACATTATGTGGAGTTGGAAGACATGTTGCATGTGGCGATGAAGGTGGAGAGACAGTTGAAGAGAAAAGGGACAGCTAGGCAACCGATAGGAACTTTGAGTGCAAATCCATCTTGGAAATCGGGATGGAACAACAACTACAACAACAAAAATAAGGTTGATAAAGCTGTACCTAAGGGTAGGAATGAATGGCAAAAAGGGAAAGAGGAGAGTGCTAGCAAAACAGCACCCAAAACTGATTCACAACCATCAAGAAATCGAGACATCAAGTGTTTCAGATGTTTGGGGTCCGGGCACATCACTTCTCAATACCCAAATAAACGGGTAATGGTGTTGTTGGATAATGGAGAAGTGGTGAGTAAAAGTGAAGGCGAGTATGATGACATGCCTGCATTGGGGGATGTTGAAAGGGATGAAAAATTGGAGTTTGCTGTTGGAGAATTGTTGGTGTCACGGAGAGCTATTAACACTCAAGTCAAAGTGGATGATTCGGAGCAGCAGTGAGAAAATATCTTCCATACACGTTGTTACGTCAACGATAAGGTATGTAGCATGATAATTGATGGTGGGAGTTGTACGAATGTAGCTAGCACAACTATAGTTGAGAAACTAGGACTAGCATTGTTAAGACACCCTAGACCTTATAAGTTACAATGGTTGAATGATAGTGGGGAAGTTAAGGTGAATCGAAGGGTCTTAATTAATTTTTCGATTGGAAGTTATAGTGACAAAGTAGCTTGTGATGTGGTGCCTATGCATGTGGGACATATATTGTTAGGAAGACCATGGCAATATGATAGAAGGGTCACACATGATGGGTATAGGAATTGATATAGCTTTGTCAAGGATGGGAAGACTATTACTCTTGCTCCATTAACACCTGCACAAGTTTATGGAGATCAACTCAAGCTGAAAAGTGAGGAAGATGAGAGAATAAGAGAGTCTGGAAAAAGGAGAGGCAATAGTGAAACCATCGATAAGAGAGAAGATAGTGAGGTGTCTAAGAGTGGAGAAAAGATAAAGGAGCCACATGAGGGAAAAGAAAAGGAGTCAACTGAGCGGAGAGAAAAGCTAAAGGTCAACTTCTATGCAAAGGAGAGTGAGTTGAAAAAGGCTATGAGTGAAAGTAGACAAATGATATTGTTAGTGTACAAGGCGTCCCCCCTCAATCTTGAGGACTCTAACACATCCCTCCCTAATTTGGTTAAATCTTTATTACAGGAGTTCGACGATGTGTTTCCCGAGGAGATGCCAAGTGGATTGCCACCAATCAGAGGCATCGAGCACCAGATTGACTTTGTACCCGGAGTTGTCATACCTAATCGACCAGCTTACCGAAGCAATCCCGAGGAGACGAAGGAGCTTTAGAAGCAAGTGGAGGAGTTGATGAGCAAAGGTTATGTCAGGGAGAGCATGAGTCCATGTGCTGTACCTGTTTTGTTGGTACCTAAGAAGGACGGGACTTGGAGAATGTGCGTGGATTGCTGAGCTATCAACAATATCATGGTAATGTATCATCATCCAATACCTAGGTTAGATGATATGCTTGATGAGTTGCATGGGGCTTGCTTTTTAGTAAAATTGATCTTAAGAGTGGGTATCATCAAATTCGCATGTGGGAGGGTGATGAATGGAAAACGGCATTTAAAACTAAGTATGGGTTGTATGAATGGTTAGTTATGCCATTTGGACACAGTAATGCACCGAGCACTTTTATGCGTTTAATGAACCATGTTTTGCGTGCTTTTATTGGGAAATTTGTTGTGGTTTACTTTGATGACATCTTAATCTATAGCAAAACCCTAGATGAGCATTTAGAGCATTTAAATTGTGTGCTTGTTGTATTACGAAATGAACAACTATATGCCAATTTTAAAAAGTGTACATTTTACATGGATAGAGTTGTTTTCCTAGGATTTGTGGTTAGTGCTAATGGGGTTGAAGTTGATGAAGAAAAGATAAAAGCTATAAAAGAATGGCCAACACCTAAGACTATAACTGAAGTTAGAAGTTTTCATGGATTGGCTAGTTTTTATAGGAGGTTTGTAAGAGATTTTAGCACCATCACCACACCGTTGACTGAAATAGTAAAGAAGAGTGTAGGTTTCCATTGGGGAGAATCACAGGAAGTTGCATTTAACATGATTAAGGAGAAGCTATGTAAAGCACCTGTTTTAGCATTATCTAGTTTTGATAAAACATTCGAGGTTGAGTGTGATGCATCAGGGATAGGTATGGGAGCAGTATTAATGCAGGAAAGGAGGCCTATTGCTTACTTTAGTGAAAAGTTAAGTGGAGTAGTATTGAACTATCCGACATATGACAAAGAGTTGTATTCACTTGTTCGAACTTTAGAGACTTGGCAGCACTACTTATGGCCAAAGGAATTCGTGATACACACCGATCATGAATCTTTGAAGCATTTGAGAGGTCAAGGTAAGTTGAACAAAAGACATGCGAGATGGATGGAGTTTATTGGGACTTTTCCATACGTCATCAAGTACAAACAAGGTAATGAAAACATAGTTGCTGATATATTGTCTCGAAGGTACGTGCTTTTAAATTCATTAAGTACTAGATTACTTGGTTTTGAGCATATTAAAAGCATGTATGAAACTGATAGTGATTTTTCTGATATATATGCTTCATGTGACAAACGTATAGGAGTTGGTCTATGTGACTGCAGGCTCAATGGCCTATGCGGCCGCATAGAAGGCCACCGAAACTACATGTGGCTGGCTGGCGTGATCTATGCGGCCGCATAGATCAAAAAGTGGGAAAAAATTCGTTTTTTTTTTAATTTTTGCCGAATCTTCTAATGTTGGTAGACTCTTGTAAAATCAAAATATTACCATATTTTGATTAATTTGGACGTTTTTTATGCCATAGTATAAACAGGAAACTCTTTTCATTATGAAAAAAAACTTTTGCTGAAATTAATACAGAGAGAGAAATTTTCTTTCAATCGATTGTTCTTCATTGGACAAACTTAGAACTTATCAAGAAACGATTTCTTGTGGCGTTCTTGACGTCGGATTGGGTTCCATTGATTGTAATCAAGGGGTTTCAGATTCTTCGCTAATCTGAGGTTTCGTGGTTCGATTATTGGGGTTCAAGATCCAAAACTGGATTAGTATTGGCGTTCTTGGGTTCCGCATCAATCTAGTTGTGGGTTTCGTAGTTTCCATTGCTACGGGGTTCGCATCACAAAGCATTCTATGTAAGCAAGTACCTGTTCTTCCATATAAACCTCATTTTGAATCATCGCGAGCTTTCCGAAATGTGGTTATGGGCCCAAAACGGACATTGTATGCGAAGGTTATTCCAATTTTTTTGAAAACTGACAGTCTAGGCATTCCGTACACGCAAGTGCCCGTACTTCCACACGAACCTCGTTCTTAATCATTGCAAACTTTTCGAAATGTGGTTATGGACCAAAAACGGACAGCGCATACAGAATTTATGCCAATTTTTTCAAAAATTGACAATCCAAGCATTCCGTGTACGCAAGTGCACATTCTTCCTCACGAAGCTCATCTTAAATTGTCGCGAGCTTTTCAAAATGCGATTGTCGGCCAAAAATGAATAGCGTATACGAAAATTATGCCATTTTTTTGAAAACTGACAATCCAAGCGTTCCGTGTAAGCAAGTGCCTGTTCTTTTACTCGAACCTCATTTTGAATGGTCGCGAGCTTTTTGGAATGTGGTTTTGGGCCCAAAATGGACACCACATGCGAAAGTTACGCCAATTTTTTCAAAAATGGACAATCCAAGCATTTTGTGTATGCAAGTGCCCATACTTCCACACGAACCTCGTTATGAATCATCGTGAGCTTTTCCAAATGTGGTTATGGGCCCAAAACGGACACCGTATACGAAAGATATGCCATGACAATCCAAGCATTCCATGTTCGCAAGTGCCTGTTCTTCCACACAAACCTTGTTCCAAATCATCTCGAGCTTTCCAAAATGTGGTTATGGGCCCAAAACGAACATCGTATGAGAAAGTTATGCCAATTTTTTTTGAAAACTGACAATCTAAATATTCCATGTACGCAAGTGCCTGTTCTTTCCCATGAACCTCGTTACAAATCATCGCAAGAATTTTGAAATGTGGTTATGGTCCCAAAGCGGATACCGTATGTGAAAGTTATGCCCGTTTTTTCAAAAATTGACAATTCAAGCTTTCTGTGTATGCAAGCGCCTTGTCTCCCACATGAACCTCATTCTAAATCATTGCGAGTTTTCCAAAATATGGTTATGGACCAAAAGGGACACCATATGTGAAAGTCATGCCAATTTTTTTGAAAATTGACAATCCAACCATTCTGTGTACGCAAGTGCCCGTACTTCCACACGAACCTCGTTCCGTATCATTGCAAGCTTTTCGAAAAATGTGGTTATGGGCCCAAAAATCACACCGTACGCGGAAGTTATGCCAATTTTTTTGAAAATGGACAATCCAAGCATTCCATGTATGCAAGTGCCCGTACTTCCACATGAACCTCATTTCGAATCATTGTGAGCTTTCTGAAATGAGGTTATAGGCCTAAAATGGACATCGTATACAAAAGTTATGCCAATTTTTTTGAAAGCTGACAATCCAAACGTTTCGTGCATGCCAGTACCCATTCTTCCATGCGAACCTCATTCCTAATCGTCGCTCTGAATCATCGTGAACTTTCCAAAATGTGGATATGGGCCTGAAACAGGGACCATATGCGAATGTTAAGCTATTTTTTTGACAACTGACAACCCAAACATTTCGTGCACACAAGTGGTAGTTCTTCCACATGAACGTCATTCTGAATCATCACAAGCTTTCTAAAATGGCCCAAAATGGACATCGTATGGGAAAGTTATGCCAATTTTTTCGAAAACTAACAATCCAAGCATTCCAATGCATGCAAGTGCCCTTATTTCTACACGAACCTCATTATGAATAGTTGTGAGCTTTCCGGAATGTGGTTACGGGCCCAAAACGGACAACGTATGTGTAAGTTATGCCAATTTTTTTGAAAACTAACAATCCAAGCATTCCGTGTGCGCAAGTGCCCGTTCTCCCACACGAACCTCATTCAGAATCGTAGCAAGCTTTTCAAATGTGGTTATGGGCCCAAAACAGACACCGTATGTAAAAGTTATGTCAACCTTTTTGAATACTGACAATCCAAGCGTTCTGTGTATGTAAGTGTCTATTCTTTCACATGAACCTCATTCAGAATTATTGTGAGCTCTCCGAAATGTGGTTATGGGCCAAAACGGACACCATTTGCAAAAGTTATGCCAATTTTTTCAAAGTCTGACAATCCAAGCATTTCGTATACACAAGTGCCTATTCTTCCACACGAACCTCATTTCAAATTGTCGCGGGCTTTTCGAAATGTGTTGATAAGCCCAAAATGAAAACCATAAGCAAAACTTATGCCAATTTTTTCAAAAACTGACAATCTAAGCATTCTGTGTAAGGAAGTGCCTGTTCTTCTACCCGAACCTCGTTCTGAATCATCGTGAGCTTTTTGAAATGTGGTTATAGGCCAAAAACAGACATCGTACCCGAAAGTTAGGACAATTTTTTTGAAATTTGACAATCCAAGCTTTCCTTGTACGCAAGTGCCTGTTCTCCCACACAAACCTCGTTCTGAATCACCGCGAGCTTTACAAAATGTGGTGATGGGACCAAAACGGACACCGTATGCAAAAGTTATGCCAATTTTTTCAAAAACTAACAATCCAAGCATTCCGTTTATGCAAGTGCCTGTTCTTCCACATGAAAATTGTTTCGAATCATCGTGAGCTTTCCAAAATGTGGTTATGGGCCCAAAACGAACACCGTATGAGAAAGTTATGCTAATTTTTTTAAAAACTGACAATCTAAGCGTTCCGTGTAAGCAAGTGCCTATTCTTCCACACGAACCTCATTACGAATCATCGTAAGCATTTTGAAATGTGGATATGGTCCCAAAGCAGACACCTTATGTGAAAGTTATGCAAATTTTTTGAAAATTGACATTTCAAGCGTTTCATGTACGCAAGCGCCTTGTTTCCCACACGAACCTCATTTCAAATTGTCACGACCTTTCCAAAATATGGTTATGGACCAAAATAGACACCATATGAGAAAGCTATGCCAAGTTTTTTAAAAACTGAAAATCCAAGCATTCTGTGTACGCAAGTGCTCATACGTCCACACGAACCTCATTTCGTATCATCGTGAGCTTTTTGAAATGTGGTTATAGGCCCAAAATGAAAACTGTATGCGAAAGTTATACTAATTTTTTTCAAAAATTAACAATCCAAGCATTCCATGTACGCAAGTGCCTATACTTCCACACGAACCTCATTTTGAATCATCGTGAGCTTTCTGAAATGTGGTTAAAGGCCCAAAAAGGACAGCGTATACGAAAGTTCGTGATGATTCAGAATGAGGTTCGTGTGGAAGAACAGGCACTTGCATACACGGAACGCTTTGATTGTCAGTTTTTGAGAAAAATTGGCATAACCTGCACATATGATGTCCATTTTGGGCCCACAACCACATTTTCGAATGCTCGCAATGATTTGGAATGAGGTTTGTGTGGAAGAATAGGCATTTGCATACACAAAACTCTTGGATTGTCAATTTTCAAAAAAATTGGCACAACTTTGAATACGGTGTCTATTTTGGGCCCATAACCACATTTCAAAAAGCTCGCGATGATTCGAAATGAGGTTCTTGTGGAAGAAAGGCACTTGTGTACACGAGACGCTTGGATTGTTAGTTTTCAAAAAAATTGACATAACTCTCACATACAGTGTCTGATTTGGGCTCATAACCACATTATGAAAAGTTCTCGACAATTCAGAGCAAGGTTTATGTAGAAGAATAGGCACTTGTATGCAAGGAATGCTTGAATTGTTAGTTTTCAAAAAATTTGCCATAACTTTTGCATGCGGTGTCTGTTTTAGGCCTATAACCACATTTCAGAAAGCTCATGACGATTTGGAATGAGATTCGTGTGTTAGAACGAGCACTGGCCTACATGGAATGCTTGGATTGTCAGTTTTCGAAGAAATTGGCATAACTTTTGCATACGTTGTCCATTTTTGGCCCATAACCACATTTCAAAAGGCTCACGATGATTTCGAATGAGGTTCATGTGGGAGAACGCGTACTTGCGTACATGAAACACTTAGATTGTGAATTTTCAAAAAAATTGGCATAACTTTCACATACGGTATCTATTTTAGGCCCATAACCACATTTCGAAAAGCTCGCGACAACTCAGAATGAGGTTTGTGTGGAAAAATAGGCACTTGCGTACACTAAAATGCTTGGATTGTCATTTTTCAAAAAAATTGGCATAACTTTGGCATACAGTGTTCGTTTTGGGCCATAACCACATTTCATAAAGTTCATGACGATTCAGAACGAGGTTCGTTTGGAAAAATAGGCACTTGCATACACTAAAATGCTTGGATTGTCAATTTTCAAAAAAATTGGCATAATTTTCGTAACGGAATGCTTGGATTGTCAATTTTTGAAAACATTGGAATCACTTTCGCATACAGTGTCCGTTTTGGGCCATAACTACATTTTGAAAAGCTTGTGAAAATTCGGAACAAGGTTCGTGTCAAAGAACAGGCATTTGTGTACATGGAATGCTTGGATTGTCAGTTTTCGAAAAAATTTCACATATGATGTCCGTTTTGGGCCTATAACAACATTTTGGAAAGCTTGCGACGATTTGGACCTAGGTTTGTGTGGAAGAATAGGCACTTGCCCACATGAATAGCTTGGATTGTCAGTTTTCGAAAAAATTGGCATAACTTTTTTATACGGTGTTCGTTTTGGGCCCATAACCACATTTTGAAAAGCTCGCGACAATTCGGAATGAGGTTCGTGTGGAAGAATGGCCACTTGTTTGCACGGGACACTTGGATTGTCAATTTTTGAAAAAATTAGCTTCACTTTCGCATAAGGTGTCTGTTTGGGGTCCATATCCACATTTTGAAAAGTTCGCTATGATTCGAAATGAGGTTCGCGTGGAAGAACAGGCACTTGCGTACACAAAACACTTTGACAGTCAGTTTTTAAAAAAATTGGCATAACTTTGGCATACGGTGTCCATTTTGGGCCCTCAACTACATTTCGAAAATCTAGCGATGATTCAAAACGAGGTTCGTGTGGAAGTACGGGCACTCGTGTACCCAGAACGCATGGATTGTCAGTTTTCAAAAAAAATTCGCATAACTTTCGCATACGGTGTCCGTTTTGGGCCATGACCACATTTCAAAATGTTCGCGATGATTCGGAACTAGGTTCATGTGGAAGAACAGACACTTTCTTACACGAAATGCTTTGATTGTTAGTTTTTGAAAAAATTGGCATAACTTTTGCATACGGTGTCCGTTTTGGGCCCACCACCACATTTTGGAAAGCACGCCAGATTCAGAATGAGGGTCGTGGGAAAGTACGGGCACTCACGTAAGCGAAATGCATGGATTGTCAATTTTCGAAAAAAAATTGCATAACTTTCACATACGGTGTCCGTTTTGGGCCATAACCACATTTTGAAAAGCTCGTAACGATTCAAAACGAGGTTCAGGTGGAAGAACGGGCACTTGCGTACATGAAATGATTGATTGTCAGTTTTCGAAAAAATTTGTATACCTTTCATATACGGTCTTCGGTTTGGGCCTATAACCACATTTCGAAAAGCTCGTGACGATTCGGAACAAGGTTCGTGTGGACGAACAATCACTTGCATACATGAAACGCTTTGATTGTCAGTTTTCAAAAAAAATGCATAACGTTGACATACGGCGTCCGTTTCGAGCCCACAACCACATTTCAAAAAAATCGCGGGGATTCGAAATGAGGTTCGTGTGGAAGTACGGGTACTTGCATACACGGAATGCATGGATTGTCAGTTTTTGAAAAAATTCGCATAACATTCACATACGATGTCCATTTTGGGCCCATAATAACATTTCGAAAAGGATGCGACGATTTGGAAAGATGTTCGTGTCGAAGAATGGCCACTTCCGTGTACAGAACACTTGAATTGTCAATTTTCTAAAAAATTGGCATAACTTTCCTATACGGTGTCCATTTTGGGCCCATAACCCCATTTGGGAAAGCTCGCGACGATTCGAAAAGAGGTTCGTGTGGAAGTATGGGCACTTGCATACACAGAATGCTTGCATTGTCAATTTTCGAAAAAATTGGCATAACTTTCGTATACGGTGTCCGTTTGGGGCCATAACCACACTTCGAGAAGCTCGCGACAATTCGGAACAAGGTTCGTGTTAAAGAACAGGCATTTGTGTACACGAAATGCTCGGATTGTCAGTTTTCAAAAAGCATTTCGCATACGATGTTCGTTTTGGGCCTATAACAACATTTCAGAAGGCTCGCAACGATTCAGAACTATGTTTGTATGGAAGAACAGGCACTTGCGAACATTAATAGCTTGGATTGTCCGTTTTTGAAAAAATTGGCATAACTTTCACATACAGTGTCAGTTTTAGGCCTATACCCACATTTAGAAAAGCTCGCATGATTCGAAAAGAGGGTCGTGTGGAAGTACGGGCACTTGCATATATGGAATGCTTGGATTGTTAGTTTTTGAAAAAAATGGCATAACTTATGCATACGGAATCTGTTACGGGCCATGACCACATTTCAAAAAGCTCGCTACGATTCGAAACTAGGTTTGTGTGGAAGAACAGGCACTTGCGTACACGGAATAGTTTGCTTGTCAGTTTTCAAAAAAATTGGCATAACTTTGGCATACGGTGTCCGTTATGGACCCATAACCACATTTTGGAAATCTCGTGACAATTCAAAATGAGGTTCGTGTGGAAGTACGGGCACTTGCATACATGGAACACTTAGATTGTCAGTTTTTGAAAAAATTGCTATAACTTGCACATACGGTATCTATTTTGGGCCATGACCCCATTTCGAAAAGCTTGCTACGATTCGAAATAAGGTTCGTGTGGAAGAACAGGGACTTGCGTACATGGAACGCTTTGATTGTCAATTTTCGAAAAAATTGGCATAACTTTGGCATACGGTGTTCGTTTTGGGTTCACAGCCACATTTTGGAAATCTCGCGACGATTCAGGACTAGGTTCATGTGGAAGAACGGCCACTTGGGTGTGTTTCGTCAGTTTTCATAAAAATTGGCTTGACTTTCACATAAGGTGTCCGTTTTGGGCCCATATCCACATTTCAAAAAGCTCGCGATGATTTGGAACGAGGTTTGTGTGGAAGTACGGGCACTTGCATACATGGAAAGCTTCGATTGTTAGTTTTCAAAAAAATTGGCATAACTTGCACATACGGTGTCTGTTTTGGGGCCACAACCACATTTCGAAAATCTCGTGACGATTGGAAACATGGTTCGTGTGGAAGTATGGGTACTTGCGTACACGAAACGCAAGGATTGTTAGTTTTCGAAAAAATTGGCATAACTTTCGCATACGGTATCTGTTTCGGGCCATGACCACATGTCTAAAAGCTCGCTACTATTCAGAATGAGGTTCGTGTGGAAGAACAGGTACTTTCGTACACGGAATGCTTTGATTGTCGATTTTCGAAAAAATTGGCATAACTTTGGCATACAGTGTCCGTTTTGGTGCCACAACCACATTTCGAAAATCTTGCGACGATTCGGAACATGGCTCGTGTGGAAGTATGGGTACTCGTGTACACGAAACGTAAGAATTGTCCATTTTCGAAAAAATTGGCATAACTTGGGCGTACGATATCTATTTTGGGCCATGACCACATTCTGAAAAGCTCGCTACGATTCGGATCGAGGTTCGTGTGGAAGAGCAGCCACTTGGGTGTACGGAACACTTGGATTGTCAGTTTTCGAGAAAATTGGCTTGACTTTCGCATAAGGTGTTCGTTTTGGGCCCATATCCACATTTTGAAGGGGTCACGATGATTCAAAATGAGGTTCGTGTGGAAGTACGGGCACTTGCATACATGGAACGCTTGAATTGTCACTATTCAAAAAAATTGGCTTAACTTTCACATACGGCGTCAGTTTTGGGCCCATATCCACATTTCAAAAAGCTCTCGACGATTCAGAACGAGGTTCGTGTGGACGAACGGGCACTTGCGTACAATAAAATGCTTGGATTGTCAGTTTTCTAAATAATTGGCATAACTTTTGTATACGATGTTCGTTTTGGGCCCATAACCACATCTCGAAAAGTTCGCAACCATTCGGAACGAGGTTCATGTGGAAGTACGTGTACTTGCATACACGAAATGCTTAGATTATCAATTTTCGAAAAAATTGGCATAACTTTCGCATACGGTGTCCATTTTGGGCCATAACCACATTTCGTAAAGCTTACGAAAATTCGGAACAAGGTTCACGTCAAAGAATAGGCATTTGTGTACGTGGAATGCTTGGATTGTCAGTTTTCAAAAAAAAATTTGTATAGGATGTCCGTTTTGGGCCTATAACGACATTTTGGAAAATTCGCAATGATTTGGACCTAGGTTTGTGTGGAAGAATAGGCACTTGCCTACATGAATCGCTTAGATTGTCATTTTTCGAAAAAAATTGGCATAAGTTTTTCATACGATCTCTATTTTTGGCCCATAACCACATTTTGAAAAGTTTATGATGATTCGAAACAAGGTTCGTGTGGAAGAATGGCCACTTGTGTGCACAGAACACTTGGATTGTCAGTTTTCGAAAAAATTAGCTTCACTTTCGCATAAGGTGTCCGTTTCGGGTCCACATCCACATTTCGAAAAGCTCGCTACGATTCGAAACAAGGTTCGTGTAGAAGAACAGGCACTTGCGCACACGGAATGCTTTGATTGCCAATTTTTTAAAATATTGGCATAACATTGGCATACGGTGTCCATTTTTGGCCCATAACCACATTTCGAAAATCTCATGATGATTCGAAACGAGGTTCATGTGGAAGTACGGGCTCTGCAATACACGGAACACATCGATTGTTAGTTTTCAAAAAAAATCGCATACCTTTCATATATGGTGTCCGTTTTGAGCCCATAACCACATTTCGAAAAGGTTTCGACGATTTAGAAAAGGGTTTGTGTTCAAGAACAGCCACTTGTGTGTACCGAATGCTTGAATTTTCAGTTTTCAAAAAACTTGGCTTAACTTTCACATATGGTGTTCGTTTTAGGCCCATATCCACATTTTGGAAAGCTCACGACGATTCGAATTGAGGTCTAAGTGGAGGTACAGGCACTCGCGTACGCGAAACACATGGATTGTCATTTTAAAAAAAATGCATAAGTTTCATACGATGTCCGTTTTGGGCCCATAACCACATTTCAAAAAGTTCTTGACGAATCGAAATGAGGTTCGTGTGGAAGTATGGGCACTTGCATACATGGAATGCTTGGATTGTTAGTTTTCAAAAAAAATTGGCATAACTTACGCATACGGTGTCTGTTTTGGGCCATAACCACATTTCAGAAAGCTTGCTACAATTTGAAACGAGGTTCGTGTAGAAGTACGAGCACTTGCATACATGGAATGCTTAGATTGTCAGTTTTCGAAAAAATTGGCATAACTTGCGCATACGGTGTCCGTTTTGGGCCATGACCACATTTCGAAAAGCTCGCAACGATTCAAAATGAGGTTCATGTGGAAGAATAGGCACTTGCATACACGGAACACTTTGATTGTCAGTTTTCGAAAAAATTATCATAACTTCAGCATATGGTGTCCATTCTGAGCCCAAAACCACATTTCAAAAATCTCACGACGATTCGAAACGAGGTTCATGTGGAAGTACTGGTACTCACGTACATGGAACGTATCGATTGTCAGTTTTTGAAAAAATTCGTATAACTTTCGCATACGATGTCCGTTTTGGGCCCATAACCACATTTTGAAAAGCTTGAGATGATTTTGAACGAGGTTGGTGTAGAAGAATGGCCACTTGCTTGTTTAGAACGCTTGAATTGTCAGTTTTCAAAAAAATTGGCTTAACTTTCACATACGGTGTCCATTTTGGGCCCATATCCACATTTTGGAAAGCTTGCGACGATTCGGAATGAGGTTCCTATGGAGGAGCTGGCACTTATGTACACGAAATTCTTGGATTGTTAGTTTTCTAAAAAATTGGCAAAACTTTTATATACGGTGTCCGTTTTGGGCCGATAACCACATTTCGAAAAGCTCGCGACGATTCGGAACGAGGTTCGTGTGGAAATATGTGCAGTTGCGGACACGAAATGCTTGGATTGTCAATTTTCGAAAAAAATTGGCATAACTTTTGCATACGGTGTCCGTTTTGGGCCATAACCACATTTCAAAAAGTTTACGAAAATTCGAAACAAGGTTCATGTCAAAGAACAGCCATTTTTGTACACGGAACGCTTGGATTGTCAGTTTTCCAAAAAATTTCGCATACGATATCTGTTATGGGCCTATAACGACATTTCAAAAAGCTCGCAACGATTCTGACCTAGGTTTGTGTGGAAGAATAGGCACTTGCCACATGAATCGTTTGAATTGTCAATTTTCGAAAAAATTGGCACAACATTTTTATGCTGTGTCTGTTTTGGGCCGATAACCACATTTTGAAAGGTTCGCGACGATTTGGAATGAGGTTCGTGTGGAAGAATGGCTACTTGTGTGCACGGAACACTTGTATTGTCAGTTTTTGAAAAAATTAGCTTCACTTTTGCATAAGGTGTCCGTTTTGGGTCCATATCCACATCCATATTTCGAAAAGCTCGGTACGATTCGGAACAAGGTTCGTGTGGAAAAAATGGTACATGCGTACACGGAATGCTTTCATTGTCAATTTTCAAAAAAATTAGCATAACTTTGGGATACGGTGTCCATTCTGGGCTCAAAACCACATTTGGAAAATCTCGCGAGGATTAGGAACGAGGTTCGTGTGGAAGTATCGGCACTCATGTACATGGAACGCCTGGTTTGTCAGTTTTCAAAAAAAATCGCATAACATTCACATACGGTATCCATTTTGGGGCCATAACAACATTTTGGAAAGCATGCGACAATTCGAAAAGAGGTTCATGTGGAAGAACGGCCACTTGCGTGCACAGAATGCTTGAATTGTCAGTTTTATAAAAAAATTGAAATAACTTTCGTATACAATGTCCGTTTTAGGCCCATAACCACATTTCGAAAAGCTCGCGACGATTTGAAACGAGGTTCATGTGGAAGTACGGGCACTTGCATACATGGAATGCTTGGATTGTCAGTTTTCAAAAAAATTGGCATAACTTTCGCATACAATGTCCATTTTAAGCCATAACCACATTTCGAAAAGCTCGCGACAATTCGGAACAAGCTTCATGTCAAAAAAAGGCATTTGTGTACACGGAACGATTGGATTGTCAGTTTTCAAAAAAAAATTCGCATACGATGTCTGTTTCGGGCCTATAACAATATTTAGGAACTCTCGCAACGATTCAGAACTAGGTTTGTGTGGAAGAACAGGCACTTGCGTACAGTAATCGCTTGGATTGTCAGTTTTTGAAAAAATTGGCATAACTTTCGCATATAGTGTCTGTTTTGGACCCATAACCACATTTAGAAATCTCGCGATGATTCTAAAAGAGGTTCGTGTGGAAGTACGGGTACTTGCATACATGGAAAGCTTGGATTGTTAGTTTTGGAAAAAATTGGCATAACTTACGTATACAGTATTCGTTACGGGCCATGACCACATTTCAAAATGCTCGCTACGATTTGGAACGAGGTTCGTGTGGAAGAACAGGCACTTGCGTACACGGAACGTTTTAATTGTAAGTTTTCAAAAAAATTGGCATAACTTTGGCATACGATGCCCGTTTTGGGCCCACAACCATATTTCAGAAATCTCGCGATGATTCGGAATGAGGATCGTTTGGAAGTACGGGCACTTGCAAATATAGAACGCTTGGATTGTCAGTTTTCAAAAAAATTGGCATAACTTGCGCATACGGTATTTGTTTTTGGCCATGACCACATTTCGAAAAGCTCACTACGATTCAGAATGAGGTTCGTGTGGAAGATCATGCACTTTCGTACACGGAACACTTTGATTGTCAGTTTTCAAAAAAATTGGCATAACTTTGGCATACGGTGTCCGGTTTGGGCCCACAACCACGTTTCGAAAATCTCGCGATGATTCAGAATGAGGTTCGTTTGGAAGTATGGGCACTTGCATATATGGAACGCTTGGATTGTCAGTTTTCAAAAAAATTGGCATAACTTGCACATACGATATCCGTTTTGGGCCATAACCACATTTCGAAAAGCTCGCTACGATTCGGAATGAAGTTCGTGTGGAAGATCATGCACTTGAGTACACGGAACGCTTTGATTGTCAGTTTTCAAAAAAATTGGCATAACTTTGGCATACGGTGTCCGTTTTGGGCTCACAACCACGTTTCGGGATTCTTTCGAAACGAGGTTCGTGTGGAAGAACGGCAACTTGGGTGCACGGAACACTTGAATTGTCAGTTTTCAAAAACATTGGCTTGACTTTTACATAAGGTGTCCGTTTTGGGCCCATATCCACATTTCGAAAAGGTCGCGACGATTCGGAATAAGGTTCGATGGAAGTACGGGCACTTGCATACATGGAACGCTAGGATTGTTAGTTTTCACAAAAATTGGCATAACTTGGGCATACGGTATCCGTTTCGGGCCATGACCACATTTCAAAAAGCTTGCTACGATTCGAAATGTGGTTTGTGTAGAAGAACAGACACTTGCATACACAGAACGCTTTGATTGTCAGTTTTAGAAAAAATTGGCATAACTTTGGCATACAGTGTCCATTTTGGGGACACAAACACATTTCGAAAATCTCACTACGATTCAAAACATGGGTCGTTTGGAAGTACGAGTACTCGCGTACACAGAACTCATGGATTGTTAGTTTTCTTAAAAATTAGCATAACTTGGGCATACGGTATCGGTTTTGGGCCATGACCACATTCTGAAAAGCTCGCTATGATTCAGAACGAGGTTCATGTCGAAGAGCGGCCACTTGGGTGCACGGAACACTTAGATTGTCAGTTTTTGAAAAAATTGGCTTGACTTTCACTTAAGGTGTTCGTTTCGGGCCCATATCCACATTTTGAAAACTCGCAACGATTCAGAATGAGGTTCGTGTGGAAGCACGGGCACTTGAATACATGGAATGCTTGAATTGTCAGTATTCAAAAAAATTGGCTTAACTTTCACGTACGATATCCATTTTGGGCCATGACCACATTTCAAAAAGTTTGGGATGATTCGGAATGAGGTTCGTGTGGAAGAACAGGCACTTGCATACACGAAATGGTTTGATCGTTAGTTTTTTAAAAAATTGGCATAACTTTTGCATACAGTGTCCATTTTGGGCCCACAAGCACATTTTGGAAAGCTCGCGACGATTCGGAATGAGGTTCGTGGGAAAGTACGGGCACTCACATACGCGGAACGCATGGATTGTCAATTTTTGAAAAAATTCGCATAACTTTAGCATACGATTTCCATTTTGGGCCATGACCCCATTTCGAAAAGCTCGCGATGATTCGAAATGAGGTTCGTGTGGAAGAACGGGCACTTGCGTACAAGAAATGCCTGGATTGTCATTTTTCAAAAAAAATTGGTATACCTTTCATATACGGTGTTCATTTTGGGACTATAACCACATTTCAAAAAGCTCACAACGATTCGAAACAAGGTTCGTGTGGAAGAACAAGCACTTGCATACACGGAACACTTTGATAGTCAGTTTTCAAAAAAATTGGCATAACTTTGGCATACGTCGTCCGTTTTGGGCCGAAAACCACATTTTGGAAATCTCGCGAAGATTCGGAACAAGGTCCGTATGGAAGTAACCGGCACTCGTATACATGAAATGCTTAGATTGTCAGTTTTCAAAAAAATTGGCACAACTTTCGCATATGGTGTTCGTTTTGGGCGATGACCACATTTCGAAAAGCTCGCTATGATTCGAAATGAGGTTCGTGTGGAAGAACGGGCACTTGCGTACACAAAATGCTTGGATTGTCAGTTTTCAAAAAAAGTTCGCATACGATGTCCGTCTTGGGCATATAACAGCATTTCGAAACACTCGCTACGATTCAGAACTAGGTTTGTGTGGAAGAATAGGCACTTGTGTACATTAATCGCTTGGATTGTTAGTTTTTGAAAAAATTGGCATGACTTTCACATACAGTGTGTTTTCGACCCATAACCACATTTAGAAAAGCTCGCGATGATTTGAAAAGAGGTTCGTGTAGAAGTACGGGCACTTGCATACATGAAACGCTTGGATTGTTAGTTTTTGAAAAGATTAGCATAACTTACGCATACAGTATCCGTTACGGGCCATGACCACGTTTCAAAAAGTTTGCTAAGATTCAAAACGAGGATCGTGTGGAAGAACAGGCACTTGCATACACAGAACGTTTTGATTGTCAGTTTTCAAAAAAATTAGCTTAACTTTGGCATACGGTGTCCATTTTGGGCTCACAACCAAATTTCAAAAATCTCGCGACGATTCGGAATGAGGTTTGTGTGGAAGTATGGGTACTTGCATACATGGAATGGTTGGATTGTCAATTTTCAAAAACATTAGCATAACTTGCACATACGATATCCGTTTTGGGCCATGACCACATTTCGAAAAGCTCGATACGATTCAGAACAAGGTTCGTGTGGAAGAACAGGCATTGCGTACATGGAACGCTTTGATTGTCAATTTTTGAAAAAATTGGCATTACTTTGGCATACGGTGTCCATTTTGGGCTCACAACCACATTTTGAAATTCTCCTGACGATTCGAAACGAGGTTGTGCAGAAGAACGACAACTTAGGTGCACGAAACACTTGAATAGTCAGTTTTCAAAAAAATTTGCTTGACTTTTGCATAAGGTGTCCATTTTGGGCCGATATCCAAGTTTCGAAAAGCTCGCGACGATTTGGAACGAGGTTCGGTGGAAGTAAGGGTAGTTACATACATGGAACGCTTGGATTGTTAGTTTTTAAAAAAATTGGCATAACTTGAGTATACGGTATCCGTCTCGAGCCATGACCGCATTTCAAAAAGCTAGCTATGATTCGAAACGAGGTTCGTGTGGCCTGTGTACACGGAACGCTTTGATTGTCAATTTTCAAAAAAATTGGCATAACTTTGGCATACGGTGTCCATTTTGGGACCACAACCACATTTCAAAAATCTCGCGACGATTCGAAAAATTGTTCGTGTGGAAGTTCGGGTCCTCGCATACACAGAATGCATGGATTGTCAGTTTTCAAAAAAATTGGCATAACTAGGGCATACGATATCCATTTTGGGCCATGATCACATTTCGAAAAGCTCACTACGATTCGGTACCAGGTCCGTGTGGGAGAGCGGCCACTTGGGTGCACGAAACACTTGGATTGTCAGTTTTTGAAAAAATTGGCTTGCATTTTGCATAAGATGTTCATTCTGGGCCCATATCGACATTTTGGAAATCTAGCGATGATTCGGAACGAGCTTCATGTGGAAGTATGGGCACTCACGTGCACGAAATGCATGGATTGTCAGTTTTCGAAATAATTCGTATAACTTTCGCAACGATGTCCGTCTTGGGCCATGACCACATTTCAAAAAGTTCGCGATAATTCAGAACGAGGTTCATGTGGAAGAACAGGCACTTGCGTACAGAAACGCTTTGATTGTTAGTTTTTGAAAAAATTGGCATAACTTTTGCATACAGTGTCCGTTTTAGGCCACAAGCACATTTTGGAAAGCTCGCGACGATTCAGAATGAGGCTCGTGGGGAAGTACGGGCACTCACGTACGCGGAACGCATGGATTGTCAATTTTCGAAAAAATTGGCATAACCTTTTCATACGGTGTCCGTTTTGGGCCATGACCACATTTTGAAAGCTTGGGACGATTCGAAACAAGGTTCTTGTGGAAGAACGGGCACTTGTGTACACGAAACGCTTGGATTGTCAATTTTCGAAAAAATTGGTATACCTTTCATATACAGTGTTCGTTTTGTGCCCACGACCACATTTTGGAAAGCTTGCGACGATTCGGAACAACATTCGTGTGGAAGAACAAGGGCTTGTGTACGCGGACTGTTTTGATTGTCAAATTTTCAAAAAAATTGGCATAACTTTGGCATACAACGTCCGTTTTGGGACCAAAACCACATTTCGAAAATCTCGCTAGGATTCGGAACGAGGTTCATGAGAAAGTACGGGCACTCGCGTACACGGAACCCATGGATGGTCAGTTTTCGAAAAAATTTGCATACGATGTCCATTTTGGGTCCATAACATCATTTCGGAAAGCATGCGACGATTCAGAAAGAGGTTAATGTGGAAGAATGGCCACTTTCATGTACGGAATACTTAATTGCCAGTTTTCTAAAAAATTGGCATAACTTTCGTACACAATGTCTGTTTGGGACCTTAACCACATTTCGTAAAGCTCGCGACGATTCGGTACGAGGTTCGTGTGGAAGTGCGGGCACTTGCATACACAGAATGCTTGGATTGTCAGTTTTCAAAAAAATTGGTATAACTTTCGCATACGGTGTCCATTTTGGGCCATGACCACATTTCGAAAAGCTCGCGACGATTCGAAATGAGGTTCGTGTGGAGGAACAGGCACTTGCATACACAAAATGCTTGGGTTGTCAGTTCTCGAAAAAATTGGTATAACTTTCATATACGGTGTTCGTTTCGGGCCCATAACCTCATTTCGGAAAGCTCACAATGATTTGAAACAAGGTTCGTGTGGAAAAATAAGTACTTACGTACAGGAAATGCTTTGATTGTCAATTTTGAAAAAAATTGGCATAACTTTGGCATACGGTGTCCATTTTGGGCCCACAACCTCATTTCAGAAATCTGGCTAGGATTTGGAACAAGGTTCGTGAGGAAGTACGAGCACTCACGTACACAGAATGCATGGATTGTCAGTTTTCGAAAAAATTCACATAACATTCACATACGGTCTCCGTTTTGGGCCCATAACAACATTTCGAAAAGCATGCGACGATTCGGAAAGAGGTTCGTGTGGAAGAACGGCCACTTGCTTGTACGGAATGCTTGAATTTTCAGTTTTCTAAAAAATTGGCATAACTTTCGTATATGGTGTCCGTTTTGGGTCTATAACCACATTTCGAAAAGCTCGCGACGATTCGAAATGAGGTTCGTGCACTTGCATACATGGAACACTTGGATTATCAGTTTTCGAAAAAATCGGCATAACTTCCGCATATGGTATCCACTTTGGGCCATGACCACATTTCGAAAAGCTCGCTACAATTCGGAAAGAGGTTCATGTGAAAGAACAGGCACTTGCGTACACGGAACGCTTTGTTTGTCAATTTTTGAAAAAATTAGCATAACTTTGGCATACGGTGTCCGTTTTGGGGCCACAACCACATTTCGAAAATCTCGCGACGATTTGAAATGTGGTTCGTGTGGAAGTACGGGCACTCACGTACACGGAATGCATGGATTTTTAGTTTTTGAAAAAATTGGCATAACTTGCGCATACTGTATCCGTTTTGGGCCATGACCACATTTCGAAAAGCTTGCTACGATTTGGAACGAGGTTCGTGTGGAAGAGCGGCCACTTGGGTGCACGGAACACTTGGATTGTTAGTTTTCGAAAAAAAATTGTATTGACTTTCGCATAAGGTGTTCGTTTTGGCCCATACCCACATTTCCAAAAGCTCATGACGATTTAGAACGAGTTTCATGTGGAACTATGGGCACTTGCATACATGGAACGCTTGAATTTTCAGTTTTCAAAAAAATTGGCTTAACTTTCACACACGGTGTCCATTTTGGGCCTATATCCATATTTCGGAAAGCTCGCGACGATTCGGAATGAGGTTTGTGTGGATGAACGGGCACTTGCGTACACGGAATGCTTGGATTGTCAGTTTTCTAAAAAATTGGCATAACTTTCGTATATAGTGTCCGTTTTGGGCCATAACCACATTTCGGAAAGCTCGTGATGATTCGGAGCAAGGTTCTTGTGGAAGTATGGCCACTTGCATACACGAAATGCTTAGATTGTCATTTTTCAAAAAATTGGCATAACTTTCGCATACAGTGTCCATTTTGGGCCATAACCACATTTCGAAAAGCTCGCGACAATTCGGAACGAGGTTCATGTCAAAGAACTGGCATTTTTTGCAAGGAACGCTTGGATTGTCAGTTTTTGAAAAAAAATTCGTATACGATGTCCGTTTTTGGCCTATAACAACATTTTGAAAAGTTTGTGATGAATCGGACCTAGGTTTGTGTGGAAGAATAGGCACTTGTGTACATGAATCGCTTGGATTGTCAGTTTTCAAAAAAATTGGGATAACTTTTTCATACGGTGTCTATTTTGGGCCCATAACTACATTTTGAAAAGCCCGTGACGATTCGGAGCGAGGCTCGCATGGAAAAATGGCCACTTGTGTGCATGGAACACTTGGATTCTCAATTTTCGAAAAAATTAGTTTGACTTTCGGATAAGGTGTCCATTTTTGGTCCATATCCACATTTCGAAAAGCTCGCGACGATTCGGAATGAGGTTCGTGTGGAAGTTCGGGCATTTACATACATGGAATGCTTGGATTGTCAGTTTTCAAAAAAATTGGCATAACCTGTGCATATAGTGTCCGTTTTGGGCCATGACCAAATTTCAAAAAGCTCGCAATAATTCGGAACGAGGTTCGTGTGAAAGAACAGGCACTTGCATACTCGAAATGCTTTGATTGTCAGTGTTTGAAAAAATTGGCATAACTTTTGCATACAGAGTCCATTTTGGGCCCACAACCACATTTCAAAAATCTCGTGACGATTCGGAATGAGGTTCGTGTAACGACCCGACCCGCATGGACGGAAACGTCACTCAACCATTGTACCTTACCCGTAAAGTTAGTTCAATATATTTTTAGTAGAAGGTATAAAGATTTAATTTTAGAATTTAATTAAATAATTTTGTCTTCTTTTATTTAAACAATAATCCAATTCTAAAATAAAACAATTTCAAAAATGTTTTTAGAATGGGTTCCATGCATGTAACGACTATTGACGTGAAATTTTGGCAAAACTTAAAAAGTAATGTTGCTGTTCCAATTTTTTTGTCTCAAATAGTAATTGTCAAAATAAATTTGTTTTCATAGCTATCGACCTTGAAACTTCATCAAATTTTAATGTAAGGTAGAAAACTCCTTATAATATGACATAGTCAAAAATTAGCTTCCGTCGATGTTATATGGGGTATTAAAATATTTTTCAAAACTCAGCAGCGATCCGGTGGAAAGGTGACCGGTGCAGTTCACTTAAAATGGTATATAAAATTCCACCGATGTCAAAAACACATGATTTTTAATTTATTCAGTAGCTAATCCATAAGACTATCAAATCCAATTGGTTTCTTCCTAAAATTCCAAGTAAGGAGCGAGTTATGAATTTTTGAAAACAAGGGTAGAAGCTGAAAAATATAGACAGCACCCAGCACAGTTTACTTTACGTGACATATAACCTTTTACCGCTATTGGATTGACATGATTCCAATTTTATTCAGTATCTAACTTATTATGCTATCCAATCCAATTGGTTTTTTTTAAGATGAGGCAGAAACTAAAATTTCTGAAAAGACATCAAAACTTAAAGTCGCTAACTTTTTTTTTTTATATACGGTGATTCGTAAATTTATTCCTATGATGCATATCTACTTTCAAACATAGTTTATTCATAACGAGTGTTCGTAAAATAAATCCACACAATATTCATAGGAATCAAATTTAAAGAAAGTGTAAACATCTTAAAATCACTAAAGATGTAAATCACCAGCTTCTCCATGACATGTTGTATCATCCTTTACCATCATCTACGCCCCAAGGAAAATCCATTCAACCTGAAGGAAGGGAATTAACCCATGAGTTTAAAACTCAATAGATATCATCGGTGCAATTCGTTATCAAATTAGAAATTCCGAACTATAGATTCATACCATCGCACGTAGATAGATTTCCGGCAAAATCCAATTACTATAGCATATCATAACACGTAGAGCCGGAGAATGATCATTCAAACTGTTATACTGTCGAAGCACCATACCCGAAGGTACCATTTCATTTACAAATTTATCGAAAAATCAGATTTGAAAACGAATGAACACTTGCACCTCTACCTACCTTGAATTTTCTTGGATAAAAGAACAAAATGTATAGAAAGCCTTCCTTCTTCTCACCCTTGTTATTCCTTAAGCTTAACTTGATATGAAATATATTTTTTTGAGAGAAAATGAGATGAGATTCGGATTTGAAGAGGAGTGCAGTGAAAAAGTGACCTTCCACTTCTATAACCTTTCTTTTTAAATGAAAAATTAAGTGGGGGAGTTGTATTATCATTAAACTTATTAAACTTAGTCTTTAACTAAGAATTTGAAGAGTCTCTAAGCCATAAAAATAATTCATATAAAAGTTTTATAAAAAAACATCTACATGGTGATTCGAACCTGGGTTGCCTATATGAAATACCATGTTGATGACCATTGTGGCAGCCCAGTTATTCATTAAATCTTTGTAATCAATTTTACTTAAACTTAATCTCTTATATTGCTGGACTTTCAATTAACTTATGACTTGAGCTTTCGTGATCTTACATGGGTTGAGCTTCCATATGTCGTTTCTAAAATGGGTTAGGCTCGTGGTGCTAGATCATCACAAAATATTAGCATAATTTCATTTTATTTTTCTCGACTACTGCAACCCTTACACCATAAATAAAATTCCGTCCTCGAAATTTACCTTTCGATTGTACAAAGAGTGTTGGGTATTTGTCTTTAACTTCTTTTTCTTTTTCCCAAGTAGTTTCTTCTACTCCATGATTATTCCATTGCACGTTAACCAGTTGAATCTCCTTGTTCCATAATTTATGTACCTTTCGATCCAGTGTCTTGATCGGTAATTCCTCATAAGATAAGTTTTTTTGTACTTCCAAAGATTAGTAGTTGACCACATGATCAGGATCATGCATATACTTTCTGATCATCGATACATGAAACACATTGTGAACTGCCGATAGTTTAGGTGGTAATGCCAATCGATAAGCCACATTTCCAACCTTGTCAAGTATTTCAAAAGGTCCTATATAACGAGGTCGTAGTTTGCCTTTCTTGCCGAACGTAAGTACACCCTTTATTGGTGCCACCTTTAGAAAGACTTTCTCTCCAACTTCAAATTCCAAATCTTTTTCTCCTGTATCTGCATAGCCCTTTTGTCTATCTTGCGCGGCCTTTATCCTGGTACAGATCTTATCAATGGCTTCAACTGTTCTTTCAATGATCTTTGTCCCAAAACTCTCTTTTCTCCAACTTCGTCCTAATGAACAGGTGATCTGCATTTTCTACCATAGAGAGCTTTATACGGTGCCATTCCAATAGTTGCTTGGAAACTGTTATTATATGCAAATTCTACCAGAGGTATATATGATTTCCAACTACCTCCTAGATCCAGAACACAAGCCCTTAGCATATCTTCCAAAGTTTGAATGGTCCTTTCAGACTGACCATCAAATTGAGGGTGATATGCTATACTGAAATTCAATTTTATTCCCATAGCTCTTCCAAAACTTTGACGTAAATCTCGGGGACACCATGCAATCTTACAATCTCTCTAATGTACAACTGCGCCAGCTGATCTAGACTGAATGTCATTTTTACTGGAAAAAAAATGAGCGAACTTTGTTAGATGATCCACTATTACCCATATAGCATTTTGTCCTCTTGCTGACCTTGGAAATCCTACCACAAACTCCATTGCGATATTCTCTCACTTCCATTCAGGTATGTCTAATGGATTTAATGACCCTGCCGGTCTTCGATGTTCCGCTTTAACTTGTTTGCATACTATGCATTTTGCCAAAAATGAACCTATACTTCTTTTCATATTCCTCCATCAAAATGTATTTCGAAGGTCTCGATACATTTTTGTACCACCAGGATGTGCGGCGTACGGGGTGGAATGAGCCTCCTCCAATATCTCCTTCCTCAAAACTTCATCATTTGGTACACAAATATTTCCTTTAAACATTAGTACCTGATCTGAAGCTATTCCAGAATCCTTTCTCTTATCAGTACCAATCTCGTTCTTGATCTTCTGCAAGAATGGATCTTTATCCTGTGCTTCTATGATCCGATCTCTAAGAGTAGGTCGAACCACCAAAGTTGCTAAATGAGTAATGACTTGTTCTGGTGTGGTAATCACTTCAATTTGCAACTTTTCCAAGTCTTTGATCAACTCCATCGAAATAGTAGGTAATGATGCCAACTGTTCCATCGACTTTCTGCTTAGAGCATCAGCAACAACATTATCCTTACCCAGATGATAATGAATAGTGCAATCGTAATCTTTCACTAGCTCCAACCATCGTCTCTGTCTCATATTCAATTCCTTCTATGTGAAGAAATATTTGAGACTCTTATGATCCATATAAATATCGCACTTTCCTCCCTATAAGTAATGGTGCCATATCTTTAATGCATGAACCACTGCCACAAGTTCTAGATCATGCATCGGGTAGTTCTACTCATGTTGCTCCAATTGCCTTGAAGTATAGGCAATTACTTTTCCATGCTGCATCAGTACACATCCCAAACCTATCTTGGATGTATCACTATATATAACAAACCCTTCTGAACCTTCAGGTATGGTTAATACAGGTGATGTGATCAATCGTTATTTTAGCTCCTGAAAGCTTTGCTCGCACTTATCTATCCATTAAAACTTTACTCCTTTCTTTGTCAATTGTGTCATTGGTCCAGCTATTTTGGAGAATCCCTCTATAAATTTTCGATAGTACCCAGCCAATCCTAAAAAACTTCGATTTTCACCAGCATTAGTCAGTGTCTTCCAATTAGTTACTACTTCCACCTTTACTGGGTCCACTTCAATTCCTTGGGCAGTAACTACATGACTAAGAAATCCAACTCGTTCAAGCTAAAATTCGCACTTATTGAATTTGGCATATAACTTTTCCTTGCATAGTATCTCTAACGCTATTCTAAGATGTTCCTCATGTTGATCTTTACTCTTGGAGTATATCAAAATGTCGTCAATGAAGACTATAACAAATTGATCCAAATACTGATTAAATACTCGATTCATCAAATCCATGAACACTGTCGGAGCATTTGTCAATTCGAATGGCATAACTGTGAACTAAAAATATCCATAATGAGTTCTGAAAGCTGTCTTAGGTATATCATCTGCCTTAACCTTCAATTGATGATATCCAGATCATAAATCGATCTTAGAAAATGCCTTAGCCCCTTTCAATTGATCAAAAAACAAGTCCTCAATTCTAGGGAGAGGATACCTATTCTTGATGGTCAAACGGTTCAACTCCCGATAGTCGATACACATCCTCATACTTTCATCTTTCTTCTTTACAAACAATATTGGTACGCCCCATGGTGATACACTTGGTCAAATAAAACCAAGGTCAAACAATTCTTGTAACTGGATTTTCAACTCCTAAAGTTCCTTTGGAGCCATTCTGTATGGGGCTTTGGATACTGGCGTCACTCCGGGAACTAGATCTATTGTGAATTCCACTTGTCTATCTAGTAGAATACTCAGTAGATCTTCTGGAAACACATCTATAAATTCTTTACCACTGGTACATCCTAAATCATTGTCGTTGCCAGTTTTTCTCCAAAGATATTAACTAGAAACCCTTGAGATGTTTCTTTTCTCAACATTTTCTTGGCTTGTAAGGCCGAAACCAATTGGAGATGGGGTTTGGTCTTTATTCTAAGGAAAGAAAATTGTTCTTCTCCTGGATTTTGAAAAGACACTTCTCTTTCTCTACAACGAATGGTCGCATAATTACATCCTAACCAATCTATGCCCAAAATCACATCAAAGTCCTTCATATCTATCATATACAAATTAGCTTCTAAGATTTTTCCCTCAATATCAAATTTCACTGACTTGGCTAACTTGTCTGTGTTCAATGTCCTGCCTGAGGGGAGGCTAACTTCTAGTGTACTCTTTGACTTATTACAGGTAATACTAGATTTAGCAATGAAAGACGTTGATACAAAAGAGTGAGTAGCTCCTGAATCAAACAGTATATAAGCAGGTGTATTGGCTACCAGTAAAATACCTGTTATTACGTTTGAGTTCCTCTCTGCATCTTTTTGAGTTAATGTAAAAACTCATGCTTTCTCCTTCTTGTTCTGATCATTGTTATCATCCTTCCTTTGAGCAAATGTGGGACAATCCCTAGCAATATATCCTGATTTGCCACACCGAAAACAGGCATTCTTCCCATACAAGCATTCACCACGATGAGGCTTACCACACTTACGGCATGGCACTACTGCAGTTACCATGGCCTTACTGGCGCTAGATCCGATATTAACTTTCTTGTTTTTCCATTTGCCCTTTCCTTTGTCTTGACCATTCCACTTTCTATTTACAATTTGCTCTTTATCCTGCTGTTTGTACAATTGACGATGTTGCTCTACATTAGCCTTTCGATACCAAATAGCGTGAGCTCATTCCTACATCTCACAGTACAACGTGAAGCGATGTGACATAAGGATCATACTTAGGTCTGGGTTTAACCCTTGCTCGAACCTTCGAGTTTTCTTAATTTTCATGTCAATCAGATGTGGAGCATACCTTGCGAGTTGATCGAACTTCTGCTTGTAATTCGTTAGGGACATATCACCCTGCTTGAGTTGAAGGAATTCGTTCTCCTTGAAATCCCTTAGAGATTGAGGAAAATATTTGTCCATCACTTCCTCTTTGAATTGTTCTCAAGTTATTGCCAATTGCTGCTCCGGAGTCCTAGTTTGGGACATTGAATCCCACCAGTGACTTGTATCACCGGTAAACATAAACTCTACACATTGAACCCTTTGGGCATCAATGTAGTCTATGAGCTGAAAAACTCGCTCCAGCTTACGAAGCCATTCCTCAAGTACTACCAGACCAGATGCTCCATCGAAGGTAGGGGCTTATGCCTTCGAAATAACTCAACTACCGAGGCGTGAGTCGAAAGAGTAATAGGAGCTGGTGGTGTAGGTGGAGCGAGATTTTGATTCAGCCTACAAAATCTTGAACCGCTTGCAGGAGATCCCTTATCAAGTTGTTCTGGTTTGCTCGAGACATTTTCCTAGAGATAAGATATAATATCTCACATTAACTTCATTTGCCAATACCAGAATACTTAAAAAAATAAGGTAGTCCTCAAATTGATCATAATTTTCCTTTGTTAATAGTACTCATTGCAATCAGGACATACAATAGGTCGACAATTTTTTTTTCAAAAACTTAAAGGAAAAGATATCACAAGGAAATGGAAATCTAAATTTCTAATCCCTATGAATCTTGCAAATCTTCTTCAGTGTAGCCTCATCTTCGGAGGAGTCTTTTGTCTCAGGCCCTGACTCTAGGTCCATCTCAACCTACGGTTCAGGTTCATGATCATGATCATTCTCTAAGTCCAACCCAAAGTCATCCTCATGCTCCCAGTCGGGATCTTCCTCTGGGTCTGATTCAAACTGAGGTTCGAGCTCGAGCTTAGACTCAACCTCATTATTGGGCTCAATTACTATCTCCGGTTGGGGTTCTAAACTCTCACTCCATCTGTCTAGAAATGTCTGACAATATATACCAAATTCAATCTTATTTGGGTGCTCTGGATGGTTACCCTCTAGCATCTCATCCCTAACAATGACTCCCATGTTTCCCCACATGAGGTGGAAGTGAATGTATAAGGTTATTCATAGCCTCGATATACGTGATCTTCAGTTCTACATCTACCGCTACCATACATCTCTCGTAGATATCATGTACGTGTTCAACAAGTGGACGAGACGGGTCAGTCACATAGTTCTCATAGGACTGGAAGATGGCCCTACGATTCAACACTGCAATACAAACTGTGGCCTTTCTAGCGATCTAATAAGTTCTAGCCATGTTTGTCACATAAGTGTCCAATTATGTGTTATCTTCATTAGTGATATCAATTTATGCATTATGCTCTTGAGGTTCTAATATGATGGCCAATCATCATTTCTTCACGTATATTTAAACAAAATATAATTTACATAGCATATTTCATTCAAAACATCATAAGCATTTTCATAGATTCAAGCTTAAATGATTAAAAAAATCAAAATCATGCTCAAAAAAATAATGTGGAACATAATATTTTATTCCATACCTTGGGTTCGTCGGATGAGGTCAACCGATAGATGCAAGATGCCATGGAGTGCCTTAAATGTTTCATTATTTTTTTTTCATCTCATAAATAAAATACACTAAGTCTACAGAATTGACTAAACTCGTGCTCTGATACCACACTATAACGCCCTGACCCGCATGGACAGAAACGTCACTCAACCATTTTACCTTAGCCGTTAAGTTAGTTCAATATATTTTTAGTAGAAGGTATAAATATTTAATTTTAGAATTTAATTAAAGAATTTTCTTTTTTTTTTTACTTAAACAATAATCCAATTCTAAAAGAAAACAATTTCAAAAATATTTTTAGAATGGGTTCCATGCATGTAACGACTATTAACGTGAAATTTTGGCAAAACTTAAAAAGTAATGTTGCTGTTCCATTTTTTTTTGCTCAAACAGTAATTGTCAAAATAAATTTGCTTTCATAGCTATTGACCTTGAAACTTCATCAAATTTTAATGTAAGGTAGTAAACTCCTTATAATATGACATATTCAAAAATTAGCTTCCATCGACGTCATGTGGGGTATTAAAATATTTTTCAAAACTCAGTAGTGACTCGGTGGAAAGGTGACCGGTGCAGTTCATTTAAAATTGCATATAAAATTTCACCAACATCAAAACCACATGACTTCAAATTTATTCATTATCTAATCCATGAGACTATCAAATCTAATTGGTTTCGTCCGAAAATTCCAAGTAACGAGTGAGTTATGAATTTTTGAAAACAAGGGTAGAAGCTGAAAAACAGAGACAACACCCAACACAGTTTACTTTATGTGACATATAACCTTTTATAGATATTGGATTGACATTATTCCAATTTTATTCAGTACCAAGTAACGAAAGAGTTATGATTTTTTTTAAAGATAAGGCAGAAACTAAATTTTGTATACGGTGATTCGTAAGTTTATTCCTATGGTGCATATCTACTTTCAAACAAATTTTATTCATAACGAGTGTTCGTAAAATAGATCCACACAATATTCATAGGAATCTAATTTAAAGAAAGTGTAAACATCTCAAAATCAACTAAAGATGTAAATCACCGGCTTCTTCATGACATGTTACATCATCCTTTACCATCATCTACGCCCCAAGGAAAATCCATTCAACCTGTAGGAAGGGAATTAACCCGTGATTTTGAAACTCAATAGATATCATCGGTGCAATTTGTTATCAAGTTAGAAATTCTGAACTATAGATTCATATCGTCTCACGTAGATGGATTTCTGGCAAAATCCAATTACTATAGCATTATCATAACACATAGAGCCGGAGAATGATCATTCAAACTGTTCTAGTGCTGAAGCACCATACCCGAAGGTACCATTTCATTTAAACATTTATCGAAAAATTCAAATTTGAAAACGAATGAACACTTGCTCCTCTACCTACCTTGAATTTTCTTTGATAAAAGAACAAAATGTATAGAAAGCCTTCCTTCTTCTCACCCTAGTTATTTCTTAAGCTTAACTTGATATGAAATATATTTTTTTGAGAGAAAATGAGATGAGATTCGGATTTGAAGAGGAGTGTAGTGAAAAAGTGACCTTCCACCTCTATAACCTTTCTTTTTAAATGAAAAATTAAGCAGGGGAGTTGTATTATCATTAAACTTATTAAACTTACTTTTTAACTAAGAATTTGAAGAGTCTCTAAGCTACAAAAATAATTCATATAAAAGTTTTATAAAAAAGTATCTACATGGTGATTCGAACCTGGGTTGCCTATATGAAATACCATGTAGATGACCATTGTGGCAACCCAATTATTCATTAAATCTTTGTAATCAATTTTACTTAAACTTAATCTCTTAAATTGCTTGGCTTTTAATTAACTTATGACTTGGGATTTCGTAATCTTACATGGGTTAAGCTTCCATAGGTCGTTTCTAAAATGGGTTAGCCTCGTGGTGCTAGATCATCACAAAATATTAGCATAATTCCATTTTATTGTTCTCAGCTGCTACAGTTTGTGTGGAAGTACGGGCACTCGCACACACAGAATGCATGGATTGTCAGTTTTTGAAAAAATTGGCATAGCTTGCATATAAGTGTCCGTTTTGGGCCATGACCACATTGCAGAAAGCTTGCGACAATTTGGAATGAGGTTCGTGTGGAAGTACGAACACTTGCATACATGGAACGCTTGGATTGTCAGTTTTTGAAAAAATTACCTTGACTTTTGCATAAGGTGTCCATTTTGGGTCCATAACCATATTTCGAAAAGCTCGCCACGATTTAGAATGAGGTTCGTATGGAAGAATGGGCACTTGCGTACACGAAACACTTTGATTATCAGTTTTCAAAAAAATTGGCATAACTTTTGCATACGGTGTCTGTTTTGGGCCCACAACCACATTTCAAAAATCTCGTGACAATTCAAAATGAGGTTCGTGTGGAAGTACGGGCACTCGCATACACCGAACGTATAGATCATCAGTTTTCGAAAACAATTCGCATAATTTTCGCATATGGTGTCCATTTTGGGCCATGACCACATTTCAAAAAGCTCACGACAATTCGGAGTGAGGTTCATGTGGAAGAAAAGGCATTTGCATACATGGAATGCTTTGATTGTTAGTTTTTGAAAAAATTGGCATAACTTTCGCATACGGTGTCTGTTCTGGGCCATAACCATATTTCGAAGAGCTTGCGAAAATTCGGAACAAGGTTCATGTCAAATAATAGGCATTTGTGTACACGGAATGCTTGGATTGTCAGTTTTCGAAAAACATTTCGCATATGATGTCTATTTTGGGCCTGTAACGACATTTTGAAAAGCTCGTAATGATTTGGACCTAGGTTTGTGTGGAGGAATAGGTACTTGCCTACATGAATCTCTTGGATTGTCAGTTTTCAAAAAAATTGGCTAAACTTTTTCATACGGTGTCTGTTTTGAGCCGATAACCACATTTGGAAAAGCTCACGACGATTCAGAATGAGGTTCGTGTGGAAGAATGGCCACTTGTGTGCACGGAGCACTTGGATTGTTAGTTTTCGAAAAAATTAGCTTCACTTTCGCATAAGGTGTCCGTTTTGGGTCCATATCCACATTTCGAAAAGCTCACTACGATTTGAAATAAGGTTGGTGAGAAAGTACAGGTACTTGCATACACGGAACACTTTGATTGTTAGTTTTTGAAAAAATTGGCATAACTTTTACATACGGTGTCCGTTTTGGGTCATGGCCACATTTTGAAAAGCTCGCGATGATTCGAAATGAGGTTCGCGTGGAAGAACGGGCACTTGTGTACAAGAAATGTTTGGATTGTCAGTTTTCAAAAAAATTGGTATAACTTTCATAAACGGTGTTTGTTTTGGGCCCATAACCACATTTCGAAAAGCTCGCAACGATTCCAAACAAGGTTCATGTGGAAAAATAAGCACTTGCGTACACAGAACGCTTTGATTGTCAGTTTTCAAAAAAATTGGCATAACTTTGGCATAGAGTGTCCATTTCGGGTCCACAACCACATTTCAGAAATCTCGCAAGGATTCGGAACGAGGTTCGTGTGGTAGTATGGGCACTCACGTACACGAAACGCATGGATTGTCAATTTTCAAAAAATTCGCATAACATTTGCATACGGTGTCCATTTTGGGCCCATAACAACATTTCGAAAAGCATGAGAATATGCAGAAAGAGGTTCATGTGGACGAATGGCCACTTGTGTGTACGGAATGCTTGAATTGTCAATTTTCTAAAAAATTGGCATAACTTTCGTATATGGTGTCCGTTTTGGGCCCATAACCACATTTCAGAAAGCTCGCGATGATTTGGAACGAGGTTTGTGTGGAAGTACGGGTACTTACATACATGGATTGCTTGGATTGTTAGTTTTCCAAAAAATTGGAATAACTTTCACATACATTGTTCGTTTTGGGCCATAACCACATTTCGAAAAGCTTGCGACAATTCAGAACAAGGTACACGTCAAAGAACAGGCATTTTTGTACACAGAACGCTTGGATTGTCAGTTTTCAAAAAAATTCGCATACGATGTCCATTTTGGGCCTATAACGACATTTCACAAAGCTCGCGACGATTCAGAACGATGTTTGTGTGGAAGAACAGGCACTTACGTACATTAATCTCTTAGATTGTCAGTTTTTGAAAAAATTGGCATAACTTTCGCATATGGTGTCTATTTTGGGCCCATAACCACATTTTGAAAAACTCGCAATGATTAAGAAAGAGGTTCGTGTGGAAGTACGAGCACTATAATACATGGAACACTTGGATTGTTTGATTTTGAAAAAATTGGCATAACTTGCACATACAGTATCCGTTACGGGCCATGACCACATTTCAAAAAGCTCCCTACGATTTGGAACAAGGTTTGTGTGGAAGAACAGGTACTTGCGTACACAGAACGCTTTGATTGTCAGTTTTCAAAAAAATTGGCATAACTGCAGCATATGCTGTCCATTTTTGGCCCACAACTACATTTTCGAAATCTCGCGATGATTCGGAACAAGGTTCTTGTGGAAGTATGGGCACTTACATACATTGAACGCTAAGATTGTTAGTTTTTGAAAAAATTGGCACAACTTATGCATATGGTATCCGTTTTGGACCATGACCACATTTCGAAAAGCTCGCTACGATTCGGAACAAGGTTCATGTGGAAGAACGGGCACTTGCGTACAAGGAATGATTTGATTGTTAGTTGTCAAAAAAATTGGCATAACTTTGTGATATGATCCAGGAGTCGAGCCCGACGAAGGTAAGTGCGAGATGAGATCCGTTGATAATCGATGGAGGACCAATGACGCGATCAAGGATAGAGCAAGTGAAACAAGCGATGGGAGTGCTCGTTCAAGAAACCATTAATGGAACCATGTTCAGGGCTCAAAATGGAGCAACTTTTATGTTCGGGTTGAAGGTCGAATCAACTTGGATCAATTTGATATCAGCTGAAAACAAGCATGTGCGGCCACACGGTGGCATATCGAAAATCAAGATGGCATTTCTTGTTGAACCATGCGACCGCATGGAAATACACCATACGGCTGCACAAACCAAAAATTTGGCAAATTTTCCAATTTTGGCAATTTTCAATATTTTGATTCTTTTCCATATTTTGGAGATTATGCTCGACTTTTGCACGATTTTTATCTAGTTTTTAGGTTTAGTATAAATAGGAGTTTCCATTCAATTGTTAAAAAAAACCTTTTGACATTATTGATATTGAATTAAAGCGAGGCGTATTGTCTTCTCTTCATCGTTCTTCATTGAACAATTTCGAACTTATCAAGTGATAACTTGTGGCGTTCAAACGATTGGATTTAATTCTTGGATTGCATGATCAAGGGGTCTTTCAAGCGTCGTTCTTGTTGGGTTTTTTGGTTCGACTTTCTTTTGGGTTAATCCTAAACTCTTGGATTAATTTGGCTTTCTTGGGTTCGTCAATCTCCTTGTGGGTTTCTTAGTCAACGTTGCTACGGGGTTCTTATCAGTTGGTATCAGAGCTTTGACTCCAAATTAATTGAAGGTTATATCTTTTCTTTATTTGAGTCGTTAATTTTGTTTTCTTAGTTTCTTCTTCTATTTTAATTGTTCTTTCTTAGTTCTTCTTCGTCCTTGTTTTTCTTTTCATCATTTCGTTTAGTTGTTGGTAGTTTAATCATCTTCTTTCATCAAGGAGTAAAAAAAAGGTTATTGTACATTTGAGGTACTGTTCATCTCGAAGTATTGTTCACAAAAATAAAAATATATATATATAAAAAAATTGATATCATTGTTTGATTTTATGTTTTTTTCTACCAACAACAATTCCTACATTGTGTTTGATTTTGGGGATATTCAATTAAGTTCGAGTCTTTTATTCTTCTTTTGAGTCTATTCACATGTTCGTGTCAAAACATTCATCTATTTCACTTATTCAAGTCCTTTGAGTCTTGTGGTCTTTGATTAATATCCGGTTTGTTTGAATTGCTGGTAAAACAATTGATTTAGTTCACTTGGTTCTTTGAAGTGCTTGGAGGGAGACTTTGAGTGGTAAAAGGCCGAGTGGTGAGTTTAATAGAGGGAAAAAGCTATAGTGAGTGTTTTCCGAGTGAAATCTTTGTGAGGGATATAAATTTGTGTGACATGATGTCGGAAAGGGAAGGTTCTAACTCAAGCAAAAATGGTAATGACAACAATGCTTCGGAGGACATGATGTGGAGCTTTGAATGGGTACTTGGTGATGTTAGGGAGAAAGTGGATAGGCAAGGAGAATGGATGGTGCAAATAGGTACCATAATTGCTAATCTTAGCTGGAACAAGTGGAGATGTCTAATGCTAGGGGGTTGGGTAGGCGTGAATCTAGGAGAGGAAGGTAGGATGAGTATCTTAGTGATGAGGATGATTTTGATGAAAATGACATTGATATGGGTCGAGCGAGGTATAGGGACGATAGGATGGAAAGACGGGGTAGAAATAACTTGGGAGATGAAGTAGATGGAAATTTGGAGAGTATTAAAATGACTATTCCACAATTTAAGGAGAGAAGCGATCCGGAAGCATATTTAGATTGGGAAAGGAAGGTTGAGATGAACTTTGAGTACTATAATTATTCGGAGGAGAAAAAGGTAAAATTGGCGGTGCTTGAATTCGTGGATTATGCGATATCTTGGTGGGATCAAGTACTTACATCACGGCGTAGGGGTCGGGAAAGGCCAATTAGCACTTGGGATTAGTTGAAGATGTTGATAAGGAGGAGGTTTGTTCCGAGTCACTATTATAGGAAAATCCATCAAAAAATGCAAGGTTTGTATCAAGGATCGAAAAGCGTAGAGGATTATCACAAGGAGATGGAAATTCTTATGATTCGAGCTAATGTGGGGGAAGATTGGGAAGGTACCATTGCATGGTTCTTGAATGAGTTAAATCGGGATAATGTAAACATTGCAGAGTTGCAACATTATGTGGAAATCGAGGACATGTTACATGTGGCAATGAATGTCGAGAGGCAATTGAATAGGAAGGGGACGTCTAGGCAACCGTTAGGTACTTCAACTCCTAATCCAACATGGAAATCGAAGTGGGATGACAACAACAAAAACGGGGCTGCACCTAGAGGTAAAAATGATTGGGAAAAGGGCAAGGATGAAAATGCTAGCAAACCCATACCAAAATCGGAGGCACAACCGTCGCGCAATCGGGACATCAAATGTTTTAGGTGTTTGGGAATGGGGCATATTGCTTCTCAATGCCCAAATAAATGGACGATGGTGTTGCGAGATAATGGAGAGATTGTGAGCGATAGTGATGGCGAGTTTGATGACATGCCAGCATTGGAGGATGTTAGTGAAGAAGAAAAAGTTGAAGGGCCGGTTGGGGATCTACTAGTCACAAGGTGAGCTCTCACTACTCATGTCAAAGTGGATGACTTGGAGTTGCAATAGGAGAACATTTTCCACACTCGATGCCACGTCAACAATATGGTATGTAGTGTTATAATTGATGGTGGTAGTTGCACTAATGTAGCTAGTGTATCTCTTGTAGAAAAATTGGGTTTAACATTGTTGAGACGCCCGAGACCTTATAAATTGCAATGGTTGAATGAGAGTGGCTAGGTGAGGGTGAATAGAAGGGTGTTACTTAATTTGTTAATTGGGAGTTATAAGGACGAGTTAATCTGTGATGTGGTGCCAATGCAAACGGGACATATTTTATTGGGGCGACCATGGCAATACGATAGGAAGGCTATGCATGATGGGTACAAAAATCGATATAGTTTCATTAAGGATGGAAGGACCATTACTCTTGTACCATTAACACCAGCACAAGTCTATGAGGACCAATTAAAATTGAGAAGTGAGGAAGAGAGGAGAGCAAAAGAGTTAGAAAAAATGAGAGCAAATAGTGAGTTGGAGAAAAAGAGAGAAAATGTTGAGATAGCCATTAGAGAGAAAAAGAGAGACCAATCACAAGAGAGAAAAGAAAGAGAGTACCTTGAGAGAAGAGAGAAAACACGAGCGAATTTCTTTGCAAAAGAGAGTGATTTGAGGAGGGCGGTAGTTGAGAGAAAAGAGATGATCTTGTTCGTTTATACGGAATCACTCCTCAATTTTGAGGAAACTAACCCACCCCTCCCTAGTTTGGCTAAGTCTTTGTTGCAGGAATTCGACGATGTATTTTTGGAGGATGCACCAAGTGGATTGCCGCCTATTCGAGACATTGAACATCAAATTGACTTCATACTCGGAGTTGTCATTCCAAATCGACCGGCTTATCGAAGTAATCCCGAGGAGACTAAGGAGCTTCAAAGGTAAGTGGAGGAGTTGATGAGCAAATGATACGTAAGGAAAAGCATGAGTCCTTGTGTGGTACTGGTTTTGCTTGTACCAAAAAAGGATGGAACATGGCGAATGTGCATGGATTGTAGGGCTATCAACAACATAACGGTAAAGTATCGTCACCCTATACCTAGGTTAGATGAGATACTTGATGAATTACATGGTCCTTGAATATTTTCTAAAATTGATTTAAAAAGCGGGTATCATCAAATTCGTATGCAGGAGGGTGATGAATGGAAAACGGCTTTTAAAACTAAATATAGTTTATATGAATGGTTGGTTATGCCGTTTGGACTCACAAATGCACCTAACACTTTTATGCGTTTAATGAATCATGTTTTATGTGCTTTTATAGGAAAATTTGTTGTGGTTTATTTTGACGACATCTTAATCTATAGCAAAAATCTAGGAGAGCATTTGGAACATTTAAAATGTGTGCTAATTGTTTTAAGGAAAGAACAACTCTATGCTAATCTTAAGAAATGCACATTTTGTATGGATAGAGTTATTTTTCTTAGTTTTGTGGTTAGTGCTAATGGGTTAGAAGTAGACGATGAAAAGATAAAAGCTATTAGGGATTGACCGACACCTAAAAGCATAACAGAAGTTAGGAGTTTTCATGGTTTGGCTAGTTTTTATCGGCATTTTGTGAAGGATTTTAGCACTATCACTGCACCACTTACGGAAGTAGTTAAAAAGAGTGTAGGTTTTCATTAGGGTGATGAACAGGAACTTGCATTTAATACTATTAAAGGTAGATTGTGTGAAGCACCTATTTTGGCATTACCTAACTTTGATAAAACATTCAAGATTGAGTGTGATGCATCAGGAATAGGGATTGGAACAGTTTTAATGCAGGATTGGAGGCCTATTGCATACTTTAGCGAGAAATTGAGTGAAGCTGCTTTAAATTATCCTACATATGACAAAGAACTTTATGAACTTGTTCGAGCTTTGGAGACTTGGCAAAATTATCTATGGCCGAAGGAGTTCGTAATACACACCGATCATGAGTCATTAAAGCACTTGTGGGGACAAGGTAAATTGAACAAGAGGCATGAAAGGTAGATGAAATTCATTGAGACCTTCCTATACGTCATTCGGCATAAGCAAGGTAAGGAAAATGTGGCGGCGGATGCGTTATCGCGAAGGTACGTATTGCTAACTACTCTTGATTCTAAGTTACTTGGGTTAGAACATATTAAGGAATTGTATGAAAAGATGTTGAATTTTCGGATATTTATTTGTCATGCATAAAAGGGGCGGTTGATAGGTTCTTTAGGCATGAGGGGTATTTATTTCGAGAAAATAGGTTATGTGTTCCTAATTGTTCTATTCGGGAGTTGTTAGTAAGGGAGGCACATAGTGGTGGATTGATGGGACACTTTGGGGTTCAAAAGACTTTAGATGTATTGAAGGAGCATTTTTGTTGGCCTAAGATGAAAAGTGATGCTGAGCGAATTTGTAGTCGATGCATAGGTTGTAAAAAGGCTAAATCTAAGGTTTTACCACAATGTTTGTACACACCTTTACCTACACCTAGTGAGCCTTGGGTTGATGTCTCGATGGACTTTGTTTTGGGTTTACCTAGGACTAAGAGAGGTCGGGATTCTATTTTCGTGGTTGTAGATAGGTTCAGCAAAATGGCACATTTTATACCATGTCACAAAATTGACGATGCCACGAACATTGCGGACTTATTCTTTAAAGAAATTGTGCATTTACATGGGGTTCCTAGAAGCGTAGTGTCAGATCGGGATGTCAAATTTTCGAGTCACTTTTGGAGAGTTTTGTAGGGGTAAGTTAGGCACTAAGTTACTATTTTCCACAACTTGTCACCCACAAATTGCGCACAGTAATCAATAAAAATTTGAAGAGTTGGAAGGAGTGTCTACCATTTGTTGAATTTGCATACAATCAAGCTGTTCACTCTACTTCATCATATTCTCCATTTGAAATTGTATATGGTTTTAATCCACTAACTCCTTTGGATTTAATTCCTTTACTTGTGAATGAATGTGGTAGTTTAGATGGCAAAAAGAAGGCAAAATTGATTAAGTCACTCCATGAAAAGGTAAAAGCGCAAATTGAAAACAAAAGTAAGTTGGTTGCGTCACAGGCGAACAAAGGTAGAAAGTGCGTGACATTCAATCCAGGAGATTGGGTTTGGGTGCATCTTAGGAAAGAGAGATTTTCGGAGCAAAGGAAGTCCAAGTTGCAACTGAGGGGCGATGGTCCATTTCAAGTGATTGAAAAGATAAACAACAATGCTTACAAGTCTTACCTTCCAGGTGAGTACAATGTTTCGGCTACTTTTAATGAATCTGATCTCTCTCTGTTTGATGTAGGTTCAGATTCGAGGATGAATCCTTTTGAAGAGGGAGGGGATGATATGATCCAGGAGTCGAGCCCGATGAAGGCGAGTGCGAGACGAGATCCGTTGATAATCGATGGAGGACCAATGATATGATCAAGGACAAAGCAAGTGGAACAAGTGATGGGATTGCTCGTTCAAGAAACCATTGATGGAACCATGTTCGGGGCTCAAAGTGGAGCAACTTTTATGTTCGGGTCGAAGGTTGAATCAACTTAGATCAATTTGTTATCAAGCGACGAAACTGGAGGCTGAAAATAAGCCTGTCCGGCCATACAGACAAAACACTATGTGGCCGCGCGGTGGTATACCAAAAATCAAGATGGCATTTCTTGTTGAACCATGCGACTGCATGGAAATACACCATGCGGCCGCACAAGCCAAAAATTTGGCGAATTTTCCAATTTTGACAATTTTCCATATTTTGTTAGATTTTGATTCTTTTCCATATTTTGGAGATTATGCTCGACTTTTGCATGATTTTTACCTAGCTTTTGGGTTTAGTATAAATAGGAGTTTCCATTCAATTTTTAAAAAAAAACCTTTTGACATTATTGATATTGAATTAAAATGAGGGGTATTGTCTTCTCTTCATCGTTCTTCATTGAACAATTTCGAACTTATCAAGTGATAACTTGTGGCGTTCAAACAACCGGATTTAATTCTTGGATTGCGTGATCAAGAGGTCTTTCAAGAATCATTCTTGTTGGGTTTTTTGGTTCGACTTTCTTTTAGGTTAATCCTAAGCTCTTGGATTAATTTGGCTTTCCTGGATTCGTCAATCTCGTTGTGGGTTTCGTAGTCAACGTTGCTATGGGGTTCATATCACTTTGGCCTATGGTGTCCATTTTCGGCCCACAACAACATTTCAGAAATCTTGCGACGATTCGGAACGAGGTTTGTGTTGAAGAATGGCCACTTGGGTGCACGAAACACTTGGATTGTCAGTTTTTGAAAAAATTGGCTTGACTTTCACAAAAGGTGTCCGATTCGGAACGAGGTTCATGTGGAAGTACGGGCACTTGCATACATGGAATGCTTGGACTGTAAGTTTTCAAAAAAATTGCCATAACTTTCGCATACGGTATCCATTTTGGGGCATGGCTACATTTCAAAAAGCTTGCTAAGATTCGGAATGAGGTTCATATGGAAGAACAGGTACTTGTGTACACGAAACTCTTTGATTGTTAGTTTTCAAAAAATTGGCATAACTTTGGCATACGGTGTCCGTTTTGGGGCCACAACCACATTTCGAAAATATTGCAATGATTCAAAACGAGGTTAGGGTGGAAGTACGGGTGCTCGCGTACACGAAATGCATGGATTGTCAATTTTTGAAAAAATTAGCATAACTTGCGCATACGGTATCTATTTTGGGCCATGACCACATTTTTTAAAGCTCGCTACGATTCGAAACGAGGTTCGTGTGGAAGTATGGACACTTGCATACATGGAACACTTAAATTTTTTTTTCATAAAAATTGGCTTAACTTTCACATACGGTGTCCGTTTTGGGCTCATATCCACATTTCGAAAAGCTTGCAACGATTCAGAACGTGGTTTGTGTGGATGAATGGGCACTTGTGGACACGGAATACTTGGATTGTCAGTTTTCCAAAAAATTAGCATAACTTTCGTATACGATGTCTGTTTTGGGCCCATAACCACATTTTAGAAAGATCGTGATGATTCAAAACGAGGTTCATGTGGAAGTACGGGTACTTGCATACACGAAATGCTTGGATTGTCAGCTTTCATAAAAATCGCATAACTTTCGTATACGGTGTCCATTTTGGGCCATAACCACATTTCGAAAAGCTCGCGACAATTCGGAACAAAGTTCATGTCAAAGAACTAGCATTTGTGTACATGGAACGCTTGGATTGTCAGTTTTTGAAAAACAATTCGTATACGATGTCCATTTTTGGCCTATAACGACATTTCGAAAAGTTCACGACAATTCGAACCTAGGTTTGTGTGGGAGAATAGGCACTTGTGCACGTGAATCACTTGGATTGTCAGTTTTCAAAAAAATTGGGATAACTTTTTCATACGGTGTCTATTTTGGGCCCATAACCAATTTTGGAAACCTCACGACAATTCAGAACAAAGTTCACGTTGAAGAACGGCCACTTGTGTGTAGGGAACACTTGGATTGTCAGTTTTCGAAAAAATTGGCATAACTTTCATATACAGTGTCCGTTTTGGACCCATAACCACATTTTGGAAAGCTCGTGATGATTCAGAACAAGGTTCATGTGGAAGTACAGGCACTTGCATACATGGAACGCTTGGAATGTCAATTTTCAAAAAAATTGGCATAACTTGTGCACCGTTTTGGGCCATGACCACATTTCGAAAAGATTGCTATGATTCAGAATGAGGTTCGTGTGAAAGAACGGCACTTGCACACTCGGAACGCTTTGATTGTCAATTTTCGAAAAAATTGTCCTAACTTTTTCATAAGGGGTCCATTTTGGGTCCACAACCACATTTCAAAAATCGCGCCACGATTCAGAACGAGGTTCATGTGGAAGTACGGGCACTCGCATACACTGAACGCATGGATTGTCAATTTTCGAAAAAATTCGCAAAACTTTCGCATATGGTGTCCATTTTGGGCCATGACCACATTTCAAAAAATTCACGATGATTCGAAACGAGGTTCGTGTGGAAGAAGAGGCACTTTCGTACACGGGACGCTTTGATTGTCAGTTTTTGAAAAAATTGGCATAACTTTCGTATACGGTGTCCGTTCTGGGCCATAACCACGTTTCGAAAAGCTTACGAAAATTCCGAACAAGGTTCATGTCAAAGAATAGGCATTTGTGTACACGGAACTCTTGGATTGTCGGTTTTGAAAAAAAAGTTCGCATACGATGTCCGTTTTGGGCCTATGACGACATTTCAGAAAGTTCACGACGATTCGGACCTAGGTTTGTGTGGAAGAATAGGTACTTGCCTACATGAATCGCTTGGATTGTCAATTTTTGAAAAAATTGGCGTAACTATTTCATACGGTGTCTGTTTTGGGCCCATAACCACATTTTGAAAAGCTTGCGACGATTCGGAATAAGATTCGTGTGGAAGAATGGCCACTTGTGTGCACGGAGCACTTAGAATGTCAATTTTCGAAAAAATTAGCTTCACTCTCGTATAAGGTGTCTGTTTTGGGTCCATATCCACATTTCGAAAAGCACGCTACGATTTGAAAAGAGGTTCATTTGGAAATACAGGCACTTGTGTACAGGGAACGCTTTGATTGTCAATTTTCAAAAAAATTGGCATAACTTTGGCATACGGTGTCTATTTTGGGCCCACAACCACATTTTGAGAATATCGTAATGATTCGAACGAGTTTCATGTGGTAGCATGGGCACTCACGTACACGAAGCGCATGGATTGTCAATTTTCGAAAAAAATTGCATAACTTTCGCATACAGTGTCTGTTTTGGGCCATGACCACATTTCAAAAAGCTTTCGACGATTCGGAAAGAGGTTCATGTGGAAGAATGGCCACTTGCATGTACGGAATGCTTGAATTGTTAGCTTTCTTAAAAATTGGCTTAACTTTCGTATACGGTGTCCGTTTTAGGCCCATAACCACATTTTGGAAAGCTCGCGACGATTCGGAATGAGGTTCATGTGGAAGTACGGGCACTTCCATACAAGGAATGCTTGGATTGTCAGTTTCGAAAAAATTGGCATAACTTTTACATACGGTGTCCGTCTATTTTGGGCCATAACCACATTTCAAAAAGCTTGCGACAATTAGAAACAAGGTTCATAGTTCATATCAAAGAACAGGCAGTTGTGTACACGAAAAGCTTGGATTGTCAGTTTTCAAAATTTTTTTTGCATACGATGTCCGTTTTGGGCCTATAATGACATTTTGGAAAGCTCACGATGATTCAGAATGAGTTTTGTGCGGAAGAACAACCACTTGCGTACATTAATCGCTTGGATTGTCAGTTTTTGAAAAAACTGGCATACCTTTCTCATACGGTGTCTGTTTTGGGCCCATAACCACATTTTGAGAAGCTCGCGATGATTCAAAAAGAGGTTCGTGTGGAAGTACAGGCACTTGCATACATGGAACACTTGGATTGTTAGTTTTTGAGAAAATTGGCATAACTTTCACATACGGTATCCATTTCGGGCCATGACCAAATTTCAAAAAGCTCGCTACGAGTCAAGACGAGGGTCGTGTGGAAGAACAGGTACTTGTGTACACGGAACGCTTTGATTGTTAGTTTTCAAAAAAATGGGCATAACTTTGGCATATGGTGTCCGTTTTGGGCCCACAACCATATTTCGGAAATCTCACGACGATTCGGAATGAGATTCATGTGGAAGTAAGAGCACTTACATACATGGAATGCTTGGATTGTCAGTTTTCGAAAAAATTGGCGTAACTTGCACATTCGGTATCCGTTTTGGGCCATGACCACATTTCGAAAAGCTCGCTATGATTTGGAACAATGTACGTGTGGAGGAACAAGCACTTACGTACAATGAACGCTTTAATTGTCGGTTTTCAAAAAAATTAACATAACTTTAGCATACAATGTTCATTTTGGGCCCACAACCACATTTCAAAAATCTCGCGACGATTCGGAATGAGGTTCGCGTGGAAGAATGACCACTTGGATGCAAGGAACACTTGCATTGTCAGTTTATTAAAAAATTGGCTTGACTTTCGCATAAGGTGTCCATTTTGTGCCCATATCCACGTTTCAAAAAGTTCGCGACGATTTGAAACAAGATTTGTGTGGAAGTATGGGCACTTGCATACATGGAACACTTGGATTGTCTATTTTTGAAAAAATTGGCATCACTTGCGCATAAGGTATCCGTTTTGGGCCATGACCAAATTTCGAAAAGCTCGCTAAGATTCAGAATGAGGTTCGTGTGGAAGAGCGGCCACTTGCGTACACGGAACGCTTTAATTGTCAGTTTTCGAAACAATTGGTAAAACTTTGGCATACGGTGTCCATTTTGGGCCCATAACTACATTTCGAAAATCTCGCGATGATTCGAAATGAGGTTCGTGTGGAAGTATGGGCACTTACAAAAATGGAATGCTTGGATTGTCAGTTTTCGAAAAAATTTGCGTAACTTGCCATACGGTATCTGTTTTGGGCTATGACCACATTTCGAAAAGCTCGCTATGATTTAGAACGAGATCCGTGTGGAAGAATAGGCACTTGCATACAAGGAACACTTTGATTGTTAGTTTTCAAAAAAATTAGCATAACTTTGGCATACGGTGTCCGTTTTGGGCCCACAACCACATTTCAAAAATCTCGCGATGATGCGGAATGATGTTCATGTGGAAGAACGACCACTTGGATGCAAGGAACACTTGCATTGTCAGTTTTCGAAAAAATTGGCTTGACTTTCGCATAAGGTGTCCGTTTTGTGCCCATATCCACATTTCGAAAAGCTTGCGACGATTCGGAATGAGGTTCATGTGGAAGTACGGGCACTTGCATACATGGAACGCTTGGCTTGTCTATTTTCGAAAAAATTGGCATCACTTCTGCATATGGTATCCATTTTAGGCCATGACCGCATTTCGAAAAGCTCGCTATGATTCGAAACGAGGTTCTTGTGGAAGAACAGGCACTTGCGTACACCAAATGCTTTGATTGTCAATTTTTGAAAAAATTGGCATAACTTTGGCATACGTTGTCCATTTTGGGGCCACAACCACATTTCAGAAATCTCAAGATGTTTTGGAATGAGGTTCGTGTGGAAGTACAAGCACTCGTGTACACGAAACGTATGGACTGTCAGTTTTCGAAAAAATTAGCATAACTTGCGCATACGGTATCCGTTTGGGCCATGACCACATTTCGAAAAGCTCGCTACGATTCGAAATGAGGTTCATGTGGAAGAACGGCCACTTACGTGCGCGGAACACTTGGATTATCAGTTTTTGAAAAAATTGGCTTGACTTTTGCATAAGGTGTTTGTTTTGGACCCATATCCACATTTCGAAAAGCTCACGATGATTCAGAAGGAGTTTCGTGTGGAAGTACGGGCACTTGAATCATGGAACACTTGGATTGTCAATTTTTGAAAAAATTGGCATAACTTGCTATTATGGTATCCGTTTTAAGCCACGACCACATTTCGAAAAGCTTGCTAAGATTCTGAACGAGGTTCATGTGGAAGAACAGGCACTTGCGTACACAGAATGCTTGGATTGTCAGTTTTCTAAAAAATGGCATAACTTTCGTATACGGTGTCTAATTTGGGCCCATAACCACATTTTGGAAAGCTTATGACGATTCGGAATGAGGTTGGTGTGGAAGTACGGGCACTTGCATACACGGAATGCTTGGATTGTCAGTTTACAAAAAAATTGGCATAACTTTCGCATACTGTGTCTGTTATGGGCTATAACCACATTTCGAAAAGTTCGCAATAATTCGAAACAAGGTTCATGTCAAAGAACTGGCATTTGTGTACACAGAACGCTTTGATTGTTAGTTTTCGAAAAAAATTCATATACGATGTCCGTTTTGTGCCTATAACGACATTTCGGAAAGTTCGCGATGATTTGGACTTAAGTTTGTGTGGAAGAATAGGCACTTGTGTACATGAATCGCTTGGATTATCTTTTTTCAAAAAAATTGGGATAACTTTTTCATACGGTGCCTATTTTGGGCCCATAACCACATTTTGAAAAGCTCGTGACGATTCGAAACAAGGTTCGCATGGAAGAACGGCCACTTGTGTGCATGAAACACTTGGATTGTTAGTTTTCAAAAAAATAAGCTTGACTTTCGGATAAGGTGTCCATTTTGGGTCCATATCCAAATTTCAAAAAGCTCACGATGATTGGAAATGAGGTTCATGTGGAAGTACGGGCACTTGCATACATGGAACGCTTGGATTGTCAGTTTTCAAAAAAATTAGTATAGCTTGTGCATACGGTGTCCGTTTTGGGCCATGACCATGTTTCGAAAAGCTCGCTATGATTCGAAGCGAGGTTCGTGTGAAAGAACAAGCACTTGCATACTCGGATCGCTTTGATTGTAAGTTTTCGAAAAAATTGGGATAACTTTTGTACACTCATTAAATGCTTATGACGATTCAAAATGAGGTTCGTGTGGCAATACAAGCACTTGCATACATGGAAGGCTTGGATTGTCAGTTTTTGAAAAAATTAGGTTGACTTTCGCATAAGGTGTTCGTTTTGGATCCATATCCATATTTCGAAAAGCTCGCGACGATTCAGAACGAGGTTCGTGTGGAAGTACGGGCACTTGCATACATTGATCGCTTGGATTGTCAGTTTTCAAAAAAATTGCATAACTTTCACATACGGTGTCCGTTTTGGGCCATAACCACATTTCGAAAAGCTCCCGACAATTTAGAACGAGGTTCATGTCAAAGAACAAACTTGTGTACATTCAACGCTTTGATTGTCAATTTTCGAAAAAATTGGCATAACTTTAGCATACGATGTCCATTTTGGGCCTACAACCACACTTCGAAAAGCTCACGACGATTCGAAATGAGGTCCGTGTGGTGGTACGGGCACTCGCGTACACAAAACACGTGGATTGTCAATTTTTGAAAAAAAATGCATAAATTTCATACGGTGTCCATTTTCGGCCCATAACCATATTTCGAAAAGTTCTCGTCGATTCAGAATGAGGTTCGTGTGGAAGAACGGCACTTGCGTACACGAAATGCTTTGATTGTCAATTTTCAAAAAAATTAGCATAACTTTCCCATACAGTGTCCGTTTTGGGCCCATAACCATATTTCGGAAAGCTTACGATGATTCGAAATGAGGTTCGTGTGGAAGAACGGCCACTTGCATGCACGGAACACTTAGATTGTCAGTTTTTGGAAAAATTGGCTTAACTTTTGTATACGATGTCCACTTTAGGTCCATAACCACATTTCATATAGCTCGCGACGATTCAGAACAAGGTCCATGTGGAAGTATGGGCACTTGCATACATGGAATGCTTGGATTGTCAGTTTTCGAAAAAAATGGCATAACTTTCACATACGGTGTCCGTTTTGGGCCATGACCACATTTTGAAAAGCTCGCGACGATTTGGAATGAGTTTTGTGTGGAAGAACACGCACTTACGTCCACAAAATGCTTTGATTGTCAGTTTTTGAAAAAATTGGAATAACTTTTGCATATGGTGTCCGTTTTGGGCCCACAACCAGATTTCAAAAAGCTCGCGACGATTCAGAACGTGGTTCGTGTGGAAGTATAGGTACTTCCGTACACGAAACGCATGGATTGTCAGTTTTTGGAAAAATTCACATAACTTTCACATACGGTGTCCATTTTTGGCCCATAACCACATTTCAAAAAGCTCGCGATGATTTGGAATGAGGATCGTGTTCAAGAACAGGCACTTGCGTACACAAAATGCTTGGATTGTCAGTTTTCAAAAAAACTTGGCATAACTTTCGCATACGACATCTGTTTTAGGCCTATAACCAAATTTTGAAAAGTTCTCGACGATTCAGAATGAGGTTCATGTGAAAGAGCAAGCAATTGCGTCCACGAAATGCTTGGATTTTCTTTTTTTGAAAAAGTTGGCATAACTTTCGCACGCGGTGTCTATTTTGGGCCCATAACCACATTTCGAAAATCTTGCGGTGATTTGGAACGACGCTTGGGTAGAAGATCGACCACTTACATGTACGGAACCCTTGGATTGTCAGTTTTTAAAAAATTGGCTTAACTTTCACATACGGTGCCCGTTTTGGGCCCACATCCACATTTTGAAAAACTTGCAACGATTTAGAATGAGGTTCGTGTGGCAGAACGGGCACTTACGTACACGGAACGATTGGATTGACACTTTTTGAAAAAATTGGCATAACTTTCGTATACGCTGTCCGTTTTGAGCCCATAACAACATTTCGGAAAGCTCACGATGATTCGAAACAAAATTCATGTGGAAGTATGGGCACTTGCACACACTGAATGCTTGGATTGTTAGTTTTCAAAAAATTGGCAAAATGTTTGCATACGGTATCTGTTTGGGCCATAACCACATTTCGAAAAGTTGCGACGATTCAGAACGAGGTTCATGTCAAAGAACAGGCACTTGCATACAAGGAATGCTTGGATTATTAGTTTTAGAAAAAAATTCGCATAAGATGTCTGTTTTGGGCTTATAACGAAATTTCGGAAAGCTCGCAACGATTCAGACCAAGGTTTGTGTGGAAGAACCGGCATTTGCGTACATGAATCACTTGGATTGTTAGTTTTTGAAAAAATTGGCATAACTTTCGCATATGGTGTCTGTTTTGGGCTCATAACCACATTTTGAAAAGCTCGCAACGATTAGGAACAAGGTTCGTGTGGGAGAATGTCCACTTGTGTGCACGAAACACTTGGATTTTCAGTTTTCAAAAAAATTGGCTTGATATTCGCATAAGGTGTCTGTTATAGGTCCATATCCACATTTCGAAAAGCTCGCGATGATTCGAAATGAGGTTCGTGTGGAAGTACGGGCACTTGTATACATGGAACGCTTGGATTGTCAGTTTTCGAAAAAATTGGCAAAACTTATGCATACGGTGTCGGTTCTGGGCCATGACCACATTTTGAAAAACTCACTACGATTCGGAATGAGATTCGTGTGGAAGAACAGGCGCTTGCGTACACGGAACGCTTTGATTGTCAGTTTTCGAAAAAATTGGCATAACTTTTGCATACAGTGTCCATTTTTGGGCCCACAACCACATTTCAAAAATCTCACGACTATTCAAAACGAGGTTCATGTGGAAATATGAGCACTCGTGTCCACGAAACCCATGGATTGTCAGTTTTAGAAAAAATTTGCATAACTTTCGCATACGGTGTCCGTTTTGGGCCCATAACCACATTTCGAAAAGTCGTGATGATTTGGAATGATGATCTTGTGGAAGAACACGCACTTGCGTACACAGAACACTTGGATTGTCAGTTTTTGAAAAAATTGGCATAACTTTCATATACAATGTCTGTTTTGGGTCCATAACTGAATTTCGAAAAGTTCTCGACGATTCGGAATGTGGTTCATGTGGAAGACCAGGCAATTGCGTACACGAAATGCTTTGATTGTCAGTTTTCAAAAAAATTGGCATAACTTTCGCATACGGTGTCCGTTTTGGGCCCATAACCACATTTTGGAAAGCTTGCGACGATTCGGAACAAGATTCGTGTGGAAGAATGGCCACTTGTGTGTACGGAATGCTTGCATTGTCAGTTTTCAAATAAATTTGCTTAACTTTCACATACGGTGTCCGTTTTGGGCCCATATCCACATTTTGAAAAGCTCGTGATGATTCGAAATGAGGTTCATGTGGAAGAATGGGCAGTTGCATACATGGAACACTTGGATTGTCAGTTTTCAAAAAAATTGGCATAACTTTAGTATACGGTGTCCGTTTTGGGCCCATAACCATATTTCGGGAAGCTCACGACGATTCGGGGCGAGGTTCATGTGGAAGCACGGGCACTTGCATACACGAAACGCCTAGATTGTCAATTTTCGAAAAAATTGGCATAACTTTGGCATATGGTGTCCATTTTGGGCCATAACCACATTTTCGAAAACTTGTGACGATTCGAAAAAAGGTCTGTTGAGGTACGGGAACTCGCGTACACGAAAAACATGGATTGTCAGTGTAAAGCCACAACCCCTAGTGGACCGGAACGCTACTTACTTTACTTAGCTTAACCAGTGGTTTAGTAACAAGTGTATATGTTTTAGCAGAAGCTTACATCTTCGGATAATAATTTAAATAACAATACTTCAAATACTTTAAACAAAAACACTGAATCATTTTTCAAAACAACAAAATGTAATTTATTTGAAGAAAACATAACTTATTCTCGCATTCTGCGTCATTCAAAACTTTAAAGAAATGACATTGGAAAACATTTCATAAAAATAAATCCAAATCACTTATTCATCGGATTTCCATGGGCTCGTTGTATCACTCTCCATCTTCTCTTCCATCCATGCCTGAGTAGAATTCCTTCAATCTGTAGAGATGGGATTAAACCTGTGAGTTGAAAAACTCTATGGGTGTCATAGGTGCATTCGTGATCAAGCTATACATTTCGAAACATTAACTTTATAACTCCTCGTACATGCCGTACCCGGAGGCACCATTTGACATGAAGGGGTATGCCATACTCGAGGGCACCATTTGACATACGAACATTTCTTCAACATAGAGGGGTATGCCTTACCAGAGTACCATTTGACATACAACCATTAACATAGAGGGATATGCCGTACCGGAATACCATTTGACATACAAACATTAACATGAATCGAAACTTATAACTTAACACGATTAAACACATTGCACCTCTATCTACCTTGATTGATGCTTTTGAAACTTTGAAAACTTGGATTGAAAAATTCGATGAAACTTGAACGTTGAAAGAAATACACTCCTTGGATGTTTGAAAACCATTGAGAATTGATGATTGAAAACACTTCTTAAACTTCTAGGAAAAATATTTTTCCTCCCTCTCTTTTTCTCTTTTGGAAACTCTTTCTTTAGTATGTAAAAGCTCTTGCTTTTGGTGTGAGAAAAATGAGTGAAATGAGGTTTCTATTTATAGGTAAATATTCCATAACTTAAAGCAAATGAAGGGTCAAATTTCATTTAAGAGAGAAAACATGGGTGCCATTTAAGTTTGAGGTTAAATGCTTCAATTTATTGAGGTCTTTATTGTAAAAAACGTGGGTGGCCCTTTGAGAAAATAATTGATGAAAAATAAATATTTAAATTCTAGAGAAAAACGAGAATTTTCATTTCAGGCAGTTTCAGTCGACCGGTTGTAGTCCGGTTGACACTACATAGCCTTCAGTTTTTCTTTCATAACTTCTTCTCTCGACGTTAGATTGAGGTAATTCAAAGTGCGTTAGAAAGCCAACTCAAAGAGCTACAACTTTTATTTAGATTTAATTTGCCAAATCGAATGTTTCCTATGTTGAAAATGGGTCTCAAATGAGACTAAAAATTTGAAGTATACTTTAGCCATCCAATATTCATGTCTTAGTGCCACTAAGGTGTCTAGAATTATTTGGGGTTCGACATCCCCCACACTTTAATTAAAAATTTTCCTCGAAATTTACCTTCTGATTGGGCGAATAGTGTTGGATACTTGTCTTTGGCTTCTTCTTCTTTTTCCCAAGTAGATTCTTCTACGCCGTGATGATTCCACTATATCTTAACCAGCTGAATCTCTTTATTCCTTGGTTTATGCACTTTTCGATCCAATATCTTGATCGGTAGTTCCTCGTACGAAAATCTTTCTGTACCTCCAAGGTTTGATAACTCACTACATGATTAGGATCATGCACATACTTCTTTATCATCGATTTATGGAACACATTGTGTACTACCGATAATTTAGGTGGCAAAGCTAGCCGGTAAGCCACATTTCGGACTCTATCAAGTATCTTGAATGGTCGATATACTGGGGTCGTAGCTTGCCTTTCTTTCCAAATCTAAGTACACCTTTCATCGGTGCTATTTTCAGAAACATTTTATCCCCAACTTGGAATTCTAAATCCTTCCTCCTTGTATCTGCATAGCTCTTTTGTCGATCCTGTGCTGCCTTTATTCTTGCACAGATCTTATCGATTACCTCGACCGTCCTTTCAACTATTTCTGGTCCCAAAACTCTCTTTTCTCCGACTTCATCCCAATGAACAGGGGATCTACATCTTCTACCATAGAGAGCTTCGTACGGTGCCATTCCAATAGTTGCTTGGAAATTGTTATTATAAGCGAACTCTACTAGAGGTAAGTATGACTCCCAATTACCTCCTACATCCAAAACATATGTTCTCAGCATGCCTTCCAAAGTTTGGATGGTCCTTTTAGACTGACCATCGGACTTAGGGTGATATGTTGTACTAAAGTTTAGCTTCATTCCCATAGCTCCTTGTAGACTTTTCCAAAATTTGGACGTGAACCTTGGGTCTTTGTCAGACACAATGGATACAGGTATACCATGTAATCTCACAACCTCTTTAATGTACAACTGTGCCAATTGGTCTAAACTGAATGTCATTTTCAGTGGAAGAAAATGAGCTGACTTCATTAGTCGATCCACTACTACCCATATAGCATTATTTCCTCTTGCTGACTTCAGGAATCCAACGACAAAGTCCATCGTGATATTTTCCCATTTCCATTCAGGTATATATAGTGGATTTAACAATCCAGTTGGTTTTTGACGTTCTGTCTTAACCTGTTGACATACCATGCACTTATGCACGTACAACCCTATGCTTCTTTTCATATTTTTCAACCAAAATGTATCTCGAAGATCTCGATACATTTTCGTACCACCGGAATGTGCGATGTACGGGGTGGAATGAGCTTCTTTCAATATCTCGTTTCTCAAGGCTTCATCCTTAGGCAAGCAAATTCTTCCTCTAAATATCAGTGCCTGATCCTCAACTACTCCAAAGTCCTTTTTCTTATCGGTACCAACTTCATTCTTAATCTTTTGCAAAAATGAGTCTTTATTTTGTGCTTCTATAATTCGATCTCTAAGAGTAGGTCAAATTATTAAAGCTGCTAGACGAGCAGTGACTTGTTCTGGTGTGGTAACCACTTCGATCTGCAACTTTTCCAAGTCCTTGACTAACTCCACTTGAGAGGTGGGTAGTGACGTCAATTGTCCCATTGATTTTTTACTTAGAGCGTCGGCCACAACATTAGCCTTACCCGGATGTAAGTGAATAGTGCTGTCGTAATCGTTCACCAAGTCCAACCATCGTCTTTGTCGCATATTCAATTCGTTTTGTGTGAAGAAATACTTGAGACTTTTGTGATCTGTGTAGATATCACACTTCCGTCCATACAAGTAGTATCGCCATATCTTCAAAGCGTGTACTACTGCTGTAATTTCTAAATCATGCGTCGGGTAGTTCTGCTCATGTTTCTTCAATTGTCTTGAAGCATAGTCTATCACTTTTCCATTCTGCATTAGTACACATCCCAATCCTCGCTTGGATGCATCGCTGTATATAAAAAACCCTTCCGTACCTTCAAGTATTGTTATTACAGGTGCTGATATCAACTTCTGCTTAAGTTCTTGGAAACTTTGTTCGCATTTTTTCGTCCATCAGAATTTTACTCCCTTCCTTGTAAGCTGCATCATTGGTCCAGCTACTTTGGAGAATCCTTCTATGAATCTCCTATAATATCCATCCAATCCTAGAAAACTCCGTACATTGCCAGCATTTGTTGGTGCTTTCCAGTTGGTTATTGCTTCTACTTTTGCTGGATCTACTTCAATCCCTTTAGCAGTAACTACGTGTCCAAGAAATCCAACTCGTTCAAGCAAAAACTCGCACTTCTTGAATTTGGCATACAGCTTCTCCTTGCGTAATACCTCTGAGGCTATTCTCAAGTGCTCTTCATGTTGCTCCTTACTCTTGGAATATATCAGAATGTCATCGATGAAGACTATGACAAACTTATCCAAGTATTGATGAAATACTTGATTCATCAGGTCCATGAACACTGCAGGTGCATTGGTTAGCCCAAACGGCTTCACCGTAAACTCGTAGTGTCCATATCGAGTTCTAAAAGTTGTCTTAGGTATATCCTTTGTCTCTACTTTCAGTTGATGGTAACCCGATTGCAAGTCGATCTTGGAAGATACCTTAGCTTCTTTCAATTGATCTAACAGATCCTCGATCCTCGCGAGTGGGTACTTATTCTTGATGGTTAATGGATTTATCTCCTTATAATCGATGCACACCCTCATGCTTCAATCTTTCTTCTTTACAAACAACACCGGCACACCCCATGGAGATACGCTTGCTCATATGAAGCCCATATCTAGGAGTTCTTGCAACTGCTTCTTTAATTCTTGTAGTTCCTTTGGGGCCATTCGGTTGGGGCCTTAGATACTGGTACCACCCCGGGAATTAGGTCTATGGTGAATTCCACTTGTCTATCAAGTGGAATGCCAGATAGATCTTCTGGAAACACATCTACGAATTCCCGTACTACTAGTACATCTTCAGCCCTTATCGTCTCTTGTTTTTCTCCTAAGATACTTACTAGATATCTTTGACATGTTTCTTTTCTCAGCATCTTCTCAGCTTGTAAAGTCGATACTAGTCGAATAAGGGGTTTCGTCTTCATTCCAAGGAATGAAAATGGTTCGTCTCCTGGTTTCTGAAATGATACTTCCATTTCCTTACATCGGATGGTGACGTAATTACAACCCAACCAATCCATGCCTAGTATTACATCAAAATCCTTCATTCCTATCATGTATAGGTTTGCTTCCATTGGTTTTCCCTCCACTTCGATACTTACTAACTTGGCTATTCTATCAGTATTCAAAGGGTTGCTCAAAGGAATACTAACTTCTAATGTACCTTCCGACTTATCACAGGTAATACTAGATTTAGCCATAAAAGTTGTTGAAGCAAATGAGTGTGTAGCTCCTGAATCAAACAATACATAAGCAGGTGTATCGGCCATCAATAGAGTACCTGCTATGACATTAGAGTTTTCCTCTGCATCCTGTTGAGTCAATGCAAAAATTCGTGCTTTCCCTTTCTAGTTATGGTCGCTGTTATCATCCTTCTTCTGGGTATGTGTGGGACAATCCCCAATGATATGTCCTAGCTTGCCACATCGGAAATAGACATTTTTCCCTTGTAAGCATTCGCCACGATGTGTCCTTCCACACTTAGAACAGGGCGCAATAACTGGCACAATGCTTTTGCTGGCATTGGCTCGGCCATTAGCTTTCTTGTTCTGCCACTTGCCTTTTCCCTTGTCCTAGCCATTCCATTTCCTCTTTCCCATGTTACTATTGTCTAGTTGATTGAACAGTTGACCATGTTGTTTGGCGCTAGTCTCCTGGTACCAAATAGCATGAGCTCTTTCCGACATTTCACGGTATGTGCTGAAGCGATGGGACATAAGTATCATGCTTATATCTGAGTTCAGCCCTTGTTCAAACCTTCGTACCTTCTTATCTTCCGTATCCACCAGATGTGGAGCGAACCTTGAAAGTTGATCAAACTTTCTCTCATACTCAGTCAGGGACATAGTCTTTTGCTTGAGTTGGAGGAATTCACTTTCTTTGTGATCCCTCAAGGACTGGGGAAAGTACTTGTCCATTACTTCCCCTTTGAATTGCTCCCAAGTCAATTTCTTGTTGTTCAGGGGTCCTTGTCCTTGACATGGAGTCCCACCAGTGACTTGCATCACCGGAGAACATGAACTCAGCACACTGGACTTTCTGAGCATTCGTGCACCCTATCAATCGGAATATACGCTCCAACTTGCGAAGCCACTCCTTGGCTACAAGTGGATCAGCTGCTCCATTGAAGGTAGAGGGCTTGTGCCTTCGAAATTGCTCGACAACTGAAGCATGGTTTGGAACATTAGGAGCTAGTGGTAGGGGTTGAGCTTGGTTCGGGTTTTGTTTTCTCTCTTTTTTTCTCTTGGAAACTCTTTCTTTAATATGTAAAAAGCTCTTGCTTTTGGTGTGAGAAAAAATGAGTGAAATGAGATCTCTATCTATAGGTAAATATCCCATAACTTAAAGCAAATGAAGGGTCAAATTTCATTTAAGAGAGAAAACATGGGTGCCATTTAAGTTTGAGGTTAAATAGTTCAATTAGTGGGGTTTTTATTGCCAAAAACGTGGGTGGCCCTTTGAGAAAATAATTGATGAAAATAAATATTTAAATTCTAGAGAAAAACGAGAATTTTCATTTCAGGCACTTTCGGTCGACCGGTTGCAGTCCGGTTGACACTGCACAGCTTTCAGTGTTTCTATCATAACTTCTTTTCCTGATATCTGATTGAGGCAATTCAAAGTGAGTTAGAAAGCTAACTCAAAGAGATACAACTTTTATTTAGATATCAATTTCCAAATCGAATGTTTCCTATGTCGAAAATGGGTGTTAAATAAGACTAAAAATCTGAAGTGTACTTTAGTCATCCAATATTCATGTCTTAGTGCCACTGAGGTGTCTAGAATTATTTGGGGTTCTACACGATGATTCGAAACGATGTTCACGTGGAAGAATAGGCACTTGCGAACACGGAACGCTTGGATTGTCAGTTTTTGAAAAAATTGGAAAACTTTCGCTTACGGTGTTTGTTTTAGGCCCATGACCATATTTCAGAAAGCTCACGATGATTCAGAAAGAGGATCGTGTGGAAGAACAGGCATTACGTACACGAAATGCTTAGATTGTCAGTTTCAAAAAAATTGGCATAACTTTCGTATACGGTGTCCATTTTGGGCCCATAACCACATATTGGAAATTTTGCGACGTTTCTGAACGAGGTTCAAGTGGAAGAATGGCCACATGTGTGCACGGAATGCTCGGATTTTCAGTTCTAGAAAAAATTGGCTTAACTTTCGCATTTGGTGTCCATTTTGGCCCATATCCACATTTTGAAAAGCTCACGACGATTCGAAGCTATGATTCGGAACAAGGTTCGAGTGGAAGAATGGGCACTTGCATACACGCAACGCTTGGATTGTCAATTTTTGAAAAAATTGGCATAACTTTTGTATACGGTGTCCGTTTTGGGCCCATAACCACATTTCGAAAAGTTCGCAAAGATTCGGAACGAGGTTCGCGTAGAAGTACGGGCACTTGCGTACACGGAGAGCTTGGAATATCATTTTTCAAAAAAATTGGCATAACCTTCACATACGGTGTCCATTTTGGGCCATATCCACATTTCGTAAAGCTCGCGACGATTCGGAACGAGGTTCGTATTGAAGAATAGGCACATGCGTAAACAGACTGCTTAGATTGTTAGTTTTTGAAAAAAATTGCATGACCTTCGCACACGATGTTCGTTTTGGGCCAATAACCACATTTCGAAAAGCTCGTGACGATTTGGAAGTCAGTTTTCGAAAAGATTGGCATAACTTTCTCATACGATCTCTGATTTGGGTGATAACCACATTTCAAAAAGCTCATGATGATTCAGAACGAGGTTCGAGTGGAAGAACGGCCACTTGCGTGCACGGAACACTTAGATTGTTAGTTTTTGACAAAATTGGCTTGATTTTCACATAAGGTGTCTGTTTTGGGCCCACAACCACATTTCGAAAAGCTCATGATGATTCAGAACGAGGTTCGAGTAGAAGAATAGGCACTTGCGTGCATGAAATGCTCTGATTGTTAATTTTCAAAAAAATTGGCATGGCTTTTGCGTACGGTGTCCGTTTTGAGGTTAATTTGGAAGAACATGCACTTGCATGCACGAAATGCTTGGATTGTCAATTTTTGAAAAAATGGGCATAACTTTCGCATACGGTGTCGGTGTTGGGCTCATAACCACATTTCAAAAAGCTCACGACAATTTAGAATGAGGTTCGTGTGGAAGAATAGGCACTTGCGTACACGGTAGCTTAACCACATTTCAAAAAGCTCGTGATGATTCAGAACGAGGTTCGAGTGGAAGAACGGCCACTTGCGTGCACGGAACACTTAGATTGTTAGTTTTTGACAAAATTGGCTTGACTTTCACATAAGGTGTCTGTTTTGGGCCCACAACCACATTTCGAAAAGCTCATGATGATTCAGAACGAGGTTCGAGTGGAAGAATAGGCACTTGCGTGCATGAAATGCTCTGATTGTTAATTTTTTCAAAAAAATTGGCATGGCTTTTGCGTACGGTGTCCGTTTTGAGGTTAACTTGGAAGAACACGCACTTGCATGCACGAAATGCTTGGATTGTCAATTTTTGAAAAAATGGGCATAACTTTTGCATACGGTGTCGGTGTTGGGCTCATAACCACATTTCAAAAAGCTCACGACAATTTAGAATGAGGTTCGTGTGGAAGAATAGGCACTTGCGTACACGGTACGCTTTGATTGTTAGTTTTTGAAAAATTGGCATAATCTTCGCATACGATGCCCGTTTTGGGCCCATAACCTCATTTCGAAAAGCTTGCCACAATTCAAAGCGAGGTTCATGTGGGGGAAGGGGCACTTGCGTATACAAAAACGCTTGGATTGTCGATTTTCAAAAAAATTGGCATAACTTTCGCGTACGGTGTCCATTTTGGGCCCATAACAGCATTTCGAAAAGCTCGCGACTATTCGAAATGAGGTGAGCTTTTCGAAATGCGGTTCGTGTGGAAGTATGGGTACTAGCGTACACGGAATGCTTGGTTATTAGTTTTCTAAAAAATTTACACAACTTTCGCACGTGATGTCCGTTATGGGACATAACCACAGTTCAAAAAGCTTGCGAAGATTCGAAATGAGGTTCATGTTAAAGAACAAGCACTTGCATACACGAAATGCTTGGATTATAAGTTTTTGAAAAAATTGGCATAACTTTCGCATATGGTGTCTATTTTGAGCCCATAACCACATTTTGGAAAGTTCGTCACGATACAAAATGAGGTTCGTGTGGAAGAACAGGCACTTACATACACGGAACTCTTGGATTGTCAATTTTTAAAAAAATTGGCATAACTTTCGCATATGGTGTCCGTTTTGGGCTCATAACAGCATTTTGAAAAGCTCACGACGATTCGGAATGAGGTTCGTGTGGAAGAATAGGAACTTGCGTACACAGACACTTTGATTGTCAATTTTTGAAAAAATTCACATAACTTTCACATACGATATCCATTATGGGCCATAACCACATTTCGGAAAGCTCGCGAAGATTCGAAACGAGGTTCGTGTAAAAGAACAGGCAATTGCGTACACGAAACTCTTGGATTGTAAGTTTTCAAAAATAATGGCATAACTTTTACATACAGTGTCTATTTTTGGTCCATAGCCACATTTTGGAAAGTTTGTGATGATTCGAAATGAAGTTCGTGTGGAAGAACAGGCACTTGCATACACAAAACTCTTGGATTGTCAGTTTTCAAAAAAATTGGCATAACTTTCATATACGATGTTTGTTTTGGGCCCATAACCACATTTCGGAAAGCTCACGATGATTCGGAACGAGGTGTGCATTGAAAAAATAGGCACTTGCATACATGAAACACCTGGATTGTCAATTTTCATAAAAATTGGCATAACTTTTGCATACGGTGTCCGTTTTGGGCCCATAACCAAATTTCGGAAAGCTCGCAATGATTCGGAATGGGGTTCATTTGGAAGAACCGGTAGTTGCTTACACGGAATGCTTGGATTGTCATCTTTCAAAAAAATTGGCATAACTTTCGTATACGGTGTCCATTTTGGCCCCATAACCACATTTCGAAAAGGCTCGCGATGATTCGGAATGAGGTTCGTACTGAAGAATAGGGACTTGCTTACACTGAATGCTTGGATTGTTAGTTTTCAAAAAAATTGGCGTAACTTTCATGTACGGTGTCCGGTTTGGGCCCATAACCACAATTCGAAAAGCTTGCGACGATTCAAAATGAGGTTCGTGTGGAAGAACAAGCATTCGCGTACACTGAATGTTTGGATTGTCAGTTTTCAAAAAATTGGCACAACTTTAGCATACGTTGATTGTTTTAGGCCCATAACCACATTTCGGAAAGCTCACGATGATTCAAAATGAGGTTCATGTGGAAGAATAGGCACTTACATACACGGAATGCCCAGATTGTCAGTTTTCAAAAAAATTGGCATAACTTTCTTATACGATGTTTGTTTTGGGCCCATAACCACATTTTGTAAAGCTCACAATGATTTAAAATGAGGTTTACATTGAGTAACATGTACTTGAGTACACGGAACGCTTGGATTGTCAGTTTTCAAAAAAATTGGCATAACTTTACATACAGTGTCCATTTTGGGCCCATAACCACATTTTGGAAAGCTCGTGACGATTTGGAATGAGGTGTACATGGAAAAATAGGCACTTGCGTACATGGAACACTTGGATTGTTGATTTTCGAAAAAACTGGCATAACTTTTGCATACTGTGTTCATTTTGGGTCCATAAACATATTTCGGAATGCTCGCGACGATTCGTAACTAGGTTTGTGTGGAAGAACACGTAGTTGCATACATGGAAAGGTTGGATTGTCATATTTCAAAAAAATTGGCTTAACTTTCGCATACGGAGTACGTTTTGGGCCCATTACCAAATTTCGAAAAGCTCACGATGGTTTAGAACGAGGTTCGCTTGGAAGAACAAGCACTTACATAGAGAAAACGCTTGAATTGTCAATTTTTGAAAAAATTGCCATAACTTTCCCATACGGTGTCCATTTGGGGCCATAACCTCATTTCAAAAAGCTCACGACGATTCGAAATGAGGTTCACGTGGAAGAGTGGGTACTTGCATACACGGAACACTTGGATTATAAGATTTCGAAAAAATTGGCATAACTTTCGCATACAGCGTTCGTTTTGACCCCATAACCACGTTTCAAAAAGCTTACGACAATTCGGAAAGAGGTTCGTGTGGAAGAACAGGTAGTTGCGTACCCAAAACGCTTCGATAGTCAGATTTCAAAAATTGGAATAACTTTCGCATACGTGGTCCGTTTTGGTCCCATAACAACATTTTGGAAAGCTCGCGATGATTCGAAACGAGGTTCGTGTGGAAGAACTGGCGCTTGCATACGCGAAATGATCAAATTGTTAGTTTTTGAATAAATTGGCATAACTTTCTCATATGGTATCTATTTTGGGCCCACAACCATATTTCAAAAAGCTCGCGACAATTCGGAACAAGGTCCATGTGGAAAAATAGGAAGTGCATACACAACGCTTGGATTGTCAGTTTTCAAAAAAAATTGGCTTTCGCATACGATGTCCGTTTTGGCCCAATAACCACATTTCGAAAAGCTCGCAATGACTTATAACGAGGTTCGCATGGAAGAACAGGCACTTACATACATGGAATGCTTGGATTGTTAGTTTTCAAAAAAATTGGCATAACTTTTGCATATGGTGTCCGTTTTGGCCCTATAACCACATTTTGGAAAGCTCGCAACAATTTAGAATGAGGTTCGTATGGAAGAATGGGCACTTACATACACGGAACGCTTGGATTGTTAGTTTTCGAAAAAATTGGCATAACTTTCACATACGCTGTCCGTTTTGGTCCCATAACCACATTTTGAAAAGCTCGCGATGATTCGGAATGAGGTTCGTATGGAAGAACAAACACCTACCTACATGGAATGCTTGGATTGTCAGTTTTCAATAAAATTGGCATAACTTTTGCATACGGTGTCCATTTTTACCCTATAACCACATTTCGAAAAGCTCGCGACGATTTGGAATGAGGTTCGTGTGGAAGAACTGGCGCTTGCTTACATGGAATTGTCAAATTGTCAATTTTTGAATAAATTAGCATAACTTTCTCGTAAGGTGTATATTTTGGGCCCATAACAACATTTCAAAAAGCCTGGGACAATTCAGAACAAGGTTCATGTGGAAGAATAGGAAGTGCGTACACAGAACCCTTGGATTGTTAGTTTTCAAAAAAATTGGCAAAACTTTCACATACGGTGTCTATTGTGGCCCTATAACCACATTTAGAAAAGATCGTGACAATTTAGAATGAGATTCGCATGGAAGAATAGGCACTTGCGTACACAGAATGCTTAGATTGTCAGTTTTCCAAAAAATTGGCATAACTTTCGCATACGGTGTCTGTTTTGGTCCCATAACCACATTTCGGAATGCTTGCAATGATTCAAAACAAGGTTTGTGTGGAAGAATAGACACTTGCCCACATGGAATGCTTGGATTGTCAGTTTTCAAAAAAAATGGCATAACTTTCACATATGGTGTCCGTTTTGGCCCTATAACCACATTTCAAAAAAATAGCGACGATTCAAAATGAGGTTTGTGTCGAAGAATAGGCATTTACGTATACGGAATGCTTGGATTGTCAATTTTTGAAAAATTGGCATGACTTTCGCATACGGTGTCCATTTTGGGCCGATAACCACATTTCGAAAAGCTCGTGACGATTCAGAACGAGTTTCATTTGGAAGAATAGGCACTTGTATACACGAAATGCTTAGATTGTCAGTTTTCAAAAAAATTGGCAACGAACTTTCGCATACGGTGTTTGTTGTGGGCCTATAACCACATTTCGTACAGCTCGCGACGATTCAAAACGAGGTTCACATGGAATAATAGGTATTTGTGTACATAGAATGCTTGGACTGTCAATTTCAAAAAATTGGCATAACTTTCGCATACGGTATCCATTCTGGGACCATAACCACATTTCGAAAAGCTCGCGATGACTCAGAATGAGGTTCGCGTGGAAGAATAGGCACTTGCATACACAGAATGCTTGGATGGTCAGTTTTCGAAAAATTGGCATAACTTTCGCATACGGTGTCCATTTTGGCCACATAATCACATTTCGAAAAGCTCACAATGATTCGGAATGAGATTCATGTTGAAGAACAGGCATTTATGAATGCTTGGATTGTTAGTTTTGATTGGCATAACTTTCGCATATGGTGTCCGTTTTGGGCCCATAACCGCATTTTGTAAAGCTCGCGACGATTCAAAACGAGGTTTACGTGGAATAATAGGCACTTGTGTACACAGAACGCTTGGATTGTTAGTTTTCAAAAAATTGGCATAAGTTTCACATATGTTGTCCGTTTTGGGCCCGTAACTAGATTTCAGAAAGCTCACGATGATTCGGATCGAGGTTCATGTGGAAGAATAGGGACTTGCGTACATGGAATGCCCGAATTGTCTATTTTCAAAAAAAATGGCTTAACTTTCGCATACGGTGTTCGTTTTGGGCCCATAATCACATTTCATAATGCTTGCAATGATTTGAAAAGAGGTTCATGTGGAATAATGGGCACTTGTGTACACGGAATGCTTGGATTGTCAGTTTTCAAAAAAATTGGCATAACGTTCATATACGATATCTGTTTTGGGCCTATAACCACATTTCAGAAAGCTCGCAACAATTCGGAACGAGGTGTGCATGGAAAAATAGGTACTTGCGTACATGGAACACCAGAATTGTCATTTTTAAAAAAAATTTGCATAACTTTCACATACAGTGTCCGTTTTGGGCCCATAAACACATTTTGAAATGATCGGACGATTCGTAACGAGGTTTGTGCGGAAGAATAGGCAATTGCATACACGAAACGCTTAGATTGTCATATTTCGAAAAAATTGGCATAACTTTAGCATACGGTGTTCATTTTGAGCCCATAGCCAAATTTCGGAAAGTGGTTCACGTGGAAGAATAGGCACTTGCGTAGAGGAAATGGTTGAATTGTAAATTTTTTAAAAAATTGACATAACTTTCCCATACGGTGTCCGTTTTGGGGCAATAACTTTGTTTTGAAAAGTTTGTGACGATTCGAAATGAGGTTAGCGTGGAAGAATGGGCACTTGCATACACGGAACACTTGGATTGTATGTTTTTGAAACAATTAGCATAACTTTCGCATACGGTGTTCGTTTTGGTGTAACTTTCGTATACGTGGTCCGTTTTGGTCCCATAACCACATTTTGAAAAGGTCGCAACGATTCGGAACGAGGTTCGTGTGGAAGAACAGGCGCTTGCATACACGGAACGATTGAATTGTCAGTTTTCGAATAAATTGGCATAACTTTCTCATACGGTGTTCGATTTGGCCCCATAACTACATTTCGAAAAGCTCACGACAATTCGGAAAAATGTTCATGTGGAAGAATAGGAAGTGCATACATAGAGCGCTTGGATTGTTAGTTTTCAAAAAAATTGGCATTACTTTTGCATACGGTGTTCGTTTTACCCCAATAACCACATTTTGAAAAGCTCTCGATGATTCAGAACGAGGTTTACATGGAAGAACAGGCAGTTGCGTGCACGGAACGTTTGGATTGTCAGTTTTTGAAAAAATTGGCATAACTTTCGTATACGGTGTCCGTTTTGGTCTCATAACTACATTTCGAAAAGCTTGCGACGATTCGAAATGAGCTTCATGTGGAAGAACAGACACTTGCCTACACGGAATGTTTGGATTGTCAGTTTTCGAAAAAATTAGCATAACTTTCGCATACGGTGTTCGTTTTGGGCCTATAACCACATTTTGGAAAGCTAGTGATGATTTAGAATGACGTTCACGTGGAAGAATAGGTACTTGTCTACACAAAACGCTTGGATTATCAGTTTTTGAAAAAATTGGCATAACTTTCGCATACGATGTTAGTTTTGGCCCCATAACCACATTTCGAAAAGCTCGCGACAATTCGAAATGAGGTTCGTGTCGAAGAACAGGCATTTCTGTTCACGGAACTCTTGGATTGTCAGTTTTTGAAAAATTGGCATAATTTTTGCATACGGTGTCCGTTTTGGGCCCATAACCACATTTCGAAAAGCTCACGATGATTCAAAACGTGATTCATTTGGAACTATTAGCTCTTGCATACACGAAACGATTGGATTGTCATTTTTCAAAAAATTGACATAACTTTCGCATAGAGTGTTCATTTTGGGCCCATAACCACATTTCCTAAAGCTCGCGACGATTCCAAATGAGGTTCGCGTGGAATAACAGGCACTTATGTACATGGAATGCTTGGATTGTCAGTTTTCAAAGAATTGGCATAACTTTTGCATACGATGTCCGGTTTGGGCCCATAACCACATTTCGAAAAGCTCACGACGATTCGGAACGAGGTTCATGTGGAAGAATAGGCACTTGCATACATGGAATGCCTGGATTGTCAGTTTTCAAAAAAATTGGCATAACTTCCGCACACAGTGTTCGTTTTGGGCCCATAACCACATTTCATAAAGCTTGCGACAATTCAAAACGAGGTTCGCGTGGAATAACGGGAACTTGTGTACACAAAACGCTTGGATTGTCAGTTTTTGAAAAAAATTGGCATAACTTTCGCATACTGTATCCGTTTTGGGCCCATAACCACATTTTAAAAAGCTCACGATGATTTGGAACAAGGTGTGAATGGAAAAATAGGCACTTGCACACACAGAACACCTAGATTGTCAATTTTTGAAAAAAATTGGCATAAGGTTCGCATACTGTGTCCCTTTTGGCCCCATAACCGCATTTTGAAAAGCTTGCAACAATTCAAAAAGAGGTTAGTGTGGAAGAATAGGTACTTGCATACTCGGAATGCTTGGATAGTCAGTTTTCAAAAATTTGTGTAACTTTTGCATACGTTTGGTCCCATAACAACATTTTGAAAAGCTCGCGACGATTTGGAATGAGGTTTGTGCGGAAGAATAGGCGCTTGCGTACACGGAATGATCAAATTGTCAGTTTTTGAATAAATTGGCATAACTTTCTCATACAGTGTCCATTTTGGGCCCATAACCACATTTCGAAAAGCTCGTGACTATTCGAATCGAGGTTCATGTGGAAAAATAAGAAGTGCGTACACGGAATGCTTGGATTGTTAATTTTCAAAAAAATTGGCCTAACTTTAGTATATGGTGTCCGTTTTGGACCTATAACCACATTTCATAAAGATCCCGATGACTCAGAATGAGATTCACGTGGAAGAACAGGCACTTGCCTACACAGAATGCTTGGCTTGTCAATTTTTGAAAAAATTGGCTTAACTTTTGCATACGGTGTCCGTTTTGGTCCCATAACTACATTTGGGAAAGCGTGCGACGATTCAAAATGAGGTTCAAATAGAAGAACAGACACTTGCCTACATGGAAGGCTTGGATTGTCAGTTTTTGAAAAAATAGGCATAACTTTCGTATACGGTGTCGTTTTGGGCCTATAACCACATTTCGGAAAGCTCGCGACGATTCAAAATGAGGTTCGCATGGAAGAATAGGAACTTGCGTACACAGAATGATTGATTGTCAGTTTTCGAAAAAATTGGTAAAACTTTCGTATACGATGTCCGTTTTGGCCCCATAACCACAATTTGAAAAGCTCACGATGATTCGGATGAGGTTCATGTCGAAAAATAGGCATTTGTGTACACGGAACACTTGGATTGTCAGTTTTTGAAAAATTGGCATAACTTTCGCATACGGTGTCCGTTCTAGGCCTATAACCACATTTCGTAAAGCTCGCGATGATTCGAAATGAGGTTCATGTGGAAGAATAGGCACTTGCGTAAACGGAATGCTCGGATTGTCAGTTTTTAGAAAAATTGGTGGTCGTGTGATACTCGCAAGCGTACGGGATCGTTGACAAGTAATACTAAGTGAATTAAGAATTATCGTCCCACATAGAATAAATTTAATTCAAGTTTACTAGTTTCGTATGGAATTCTAGTTATGAAAACAAAATAAATATTTTGATTTGATTTAAACTAAACTAATCTAAGAAACAATAAAAATTGGGGTTTTATCAAATTATGGAGGATTGTATTGGATTTTGCCTCCGCCTATTGCTATTTATTTCAATTCTTGATTCGTAATCTAATTTCTTTCATGAGTTCTTGATAATCGATAACACTAATATGTCAAATGTTCTTTTCCAAGATACACCAACCTATGATTAACACGATCCGATCCTATTCCTAGTCCGAATTCATATGAAAATCATGCATTTAGTTTAAGTTATCAATATGATTGCATGTATGATAGATATTATTCCTAATCCTAACAATACATGTTAATTTTGCCGCGTTCTAGACTCGTTGTGAGTATTCCTACACTACAACAAGCAACTAACTATTCAATTGATGGCCAAACAATTCAATAGTGCAATGGGAATGCAAAATTAATCAAGTAACACACGACTTAAACTAAATACTTGTCTTTAATTAAAATAAATAAATAATAGGGTTCATCTCATTCAATACAATGAAAAACTAGCCTAGCATATTAATACATAAATTACAAGAAGAATAATAGAAAAATATCACCCGGATCATGAAAGAATACAAAAGATGTTGATCTTCACGTCCAAAGTTGAATTCTTCAGAACTTCATGTAGTTGAACTTCAATTCCTTGCTATGACTTGATCTTCTCTCTCAGAATATAACAATTGGCCCCTTGTTCTTGATGGATTTGATGAAACTATTGTGTATGAAGAGGTAAGAGAAAGACCCTTTCATTGCTGCCCATATCTTGTATTTATACGATGAAATTAGGTCAAAATTTACGTCCAAATTGTCTTCCAAAAGAGTTTGAATCAAATAAGGAAAGTTGCCTTCACGCGCACATAATTTTATCTCTGCACAGTCTTCAATAGTTTGATCATAACTTTCTCTTTCCGTGTCTGATTCAGGTGATTTAAAGTGCATTGGAAAGCTAATTAAAAGTTCTACAATTCTTCTAGAAGTAAAATTTTTCCAATTCAAATGTTCTCCATCCGAAAAATGGGTGTCAAGTTGACCAAAATTCTTGAAAATATCCTATATGATTGGAAGTCAATTTATGGTAATATTCTAATCATATCCCTTTCCTTTATGACTCCAATTTTCATTCAATTGACTCCTATCAATCTTCAAAGTATCTATTGTGGTCCAAATCAACCATTAAATATTTAAACTTTGGTCCCCATACTTTGGATTTGCTTCAATTAGCCATTTTCCGTTTTTTTTCCAATTCTTCTTTAAAACATGAACTTTTCCTAATAAAAGCAATAAATAACAAATCAGGTACTAATCCGTTCAAAGAATAACAAAATATCATCATTTAAGATCCCAAATAAGTGTAGAAACTACACTTATCAAACCCCCAAACTTGAATCTTTGTTTGTCCTCAAACAAAAATATAACCTAAATAATAACAAACATACAAGCATGCAAAAGTATTTGGTTGGACAATCTAGTTTTTTACCACAGAATTCGAGATCACCGTATTAAATCTATAATCTGCTTCAAAGTCATAATACCAAACCAATATCCACTCTTCCAATGCAAAATCGACATGTGTGTGTGAAAAAGTAAGTAGGCATTAATGATTTCACAAGTTGTTTCAATTCCCAACCCTCTATGGTCAAATATATCTTTTCATCTCTCGTAAGATTCACACACCCCTAAATTTATTCTTTTTCACTATTTTCCCAGCGTGTGATCTAAGGTTGAATTTTTCATTACTATCCTTACCCTCTCTAGTTCAGGTGGACATCACTGGCTGCAAGTCAATATATCAATGAACAAGGATTCTCAATTAATTTGATTGCTTCAATCCCTAAGACTCAATTCGGCTAATTATCTTTAATTGAAAGTTAAATTTTCTCGAATAAGTGTTAGGACTTAACAAGGTATTTAGTGTTTTTGCTTTTTTCCATGCACTTGCTTTTTCTGATTCTTAAGAGTTTTTTCTCTCCATTAAGCTTTTCTAGATGACCCATGTAGCAGGCTTTAGATTGATGACTCCCAAATCAGATGACATTAGGGCACCAGATTTTAAGATATCCTTACAGGCTTAATAACCCGAGTCAAAAAGGCTTCAAAGAGAACTTTTTTTTTTCAAGTGCAACTTTATCTTTGATTGCTTTCTAAATGACCCTTGTAACGAGCTTTAGGCCGATGACTCCCAAGTCGATGACTTTAGGGCATTGGGTTTTAAGATACCCTTGCAGGCTTAATTACTCGAGTCATAAAGGCTTTAGAGAGAAGTTTTAAATTTTAAAATATATGCTTTGATTAGTGTAATGTCCCTTATCACTCACTTATTCAATCAAATCGACCTCCAACTCAAAACTTTCACCCAATTTTATCCTGTTAGTCTAAGATAATCCACACATAAGTTTTCACATATGGAATCCTTGTCCACATCCGTATCTTTCTGCAACAGCAAAATCAACCCAAACTGTGCTAAATTTGGTCTAAGGATAAATAATTTGTATGGTATGGGTAAAGCGACTATGTCCGATTAAATCAACTTATTAAGCATATGAATCAACCCATTTCATCACAATGTCAAACTCAGTTCTAGTGCATGTATAATATCTAAGTCTTACAACGTTGAACTTCAATTAGTTTAGCATGCATCTTATCTACAGTTCATAAATCAATATCAAACCTCAAATTTAATCTTTATAGTTAGCCAAACTGTCTAACGTACACAAGCACACAAACAAACAAAAATAAATAAATAGATAATTTTTTTAACGCACAAAAATAGAAATTTTAACGAATTTATTATTTATTTTTTAAAGAAACACACAAAACATACAAAAATCAAAAACTCAAAAAGTTTTTCCCACCCTAAACTTAAACTTAACATTGTCCTCAATGTCTTAATACATAATTGAGAATGTAAGGGGACGGGGACTGAAAGGAAGAAGGTACTCCCTAGATTTTCCTATTGAATGTCAAACGTACTTTGGGCAACTGTTAAACATTCTCCTTCATCATGTTTTCCACTTGGTCTATGCTAGTTTGAGTGTTTTGCTACATCATGTTCCTGCATATGGCATTAAATAAAAAATTAGAGATCAAATAACCTAGAACATGTGTTACTTAACCCAAACATCTAATAAACCACTAAATCTCAAAGACCTAAGAGAAAACATGGTATGGATGATGAGTCCTAAAATAAAAATTAATCTAAATTATCTTAAGCTATTCTAATTATAGTAAAATAAAATAAAATGGATAGAAATATTGGGTTGCCTCCCAACAAGCGCTTAATTTATAGTCTTTAGCTAGACTTTGTTGCTTTTAGGCTCTTCATAGTGGCTTGAAAAGAGAATTTTCAACCCTACATTTTAAGCACTGGTTGCACTTCTTTCTTTCATCTTTCATCCGCCACATGATCAAGTTTCCATTGTTATCCCTACCAACAATTCCACCTACATCTGGCTAGCTTTGTAACTCTCCCAGTGATCAACTCATTGGCAATCCTCAAAATATGATGGTTGCTTGATTGGATTCTGCATGGTGAAGCTTTGTTGCTTATCCTCCACCCTCAGGACTATCTCGTTGGTATCAAAATCAAGTAATGCCCAACTTGTTGACAGGAATGGCCTTCCTAGTATTATTGGAATTTGAGATGCTTCTTTTATGTCTAGAATGATAAAGTCAACTGGAAAAATAAATTTTCCCGTCTTGATGAGCATGTCCTCGACTATTCCATAGGGATGTTTCAATGTTCGGTCCACCAGCTGAAGGATGATAGAAGCCGCCTTAGGATCTCTCAATCCTAATTTCCTGTAAAGAGGTAAAGGAATTAAGTTAATACTTGCTCCTGAATCAATTAAAAATTTAAAACCTTGTAAGTTTCCTATGGAGCAAGGTAGAGTGAAACCCCCTGGATCTTTAAGTTTGGGAGTGATCCTATGCTGGATGGTCACGCTGCACTCTTCAGGTAGTGTTATTGTTTCATGCTCGGGCATCTTCCTCTTTTTAGCTAGCATCTCCTTCAAAATCTTAGAATAGTTTGGGATTTGAAGGATAGCGTCAATGAATGGGATGTTGACATGCAACTTTTTTGAGGATTTCTAGGAATTTCATAGCCTGCTTCTCCAATTTGGTCTTCTGTAATGTTTGAGGAAAAGGGACCAGAGGTGTCAGTGAAGTACCAGGAACATTTGCCTGAAGCTGTGGATTGTCTGAAATTGTCTATTGGTCCTTTTCTATTGCTTCTTCAGATTGCTCCATCGGTTCCTTATCCTTGGTAGGCATTTGAGTTCTCTCTATCTCCTTCCTCTTTACAGTTATTTTTGGCAATTGAACACCACTCCTAGTAGTGATGGCCTAAACCTGCTCTGCTGTTGGCTGGCGTTGAAGTCTTTGAGGAAATGGAATGGGTGGCACATAAGCTTTGACAGGGGTGGTGGATGTGGTAGATGGGAGCTCAATAGTTGCATAATTTACTGCCTCAGCTACTAATACCTGTTCCCGTGGGTTCTTCTCTGTGTCATTCGGCAAGGTACCCTGTGGTTTGTTGGCTAATGCAGTTGCTATCTGTCCCACTTGATTTTCTAGGTTATGTATGAAAGCCTGTTGATTCTGCATTACTGTTTCAGTCTTGGTAATGTACGTGACCAGTAGATCTTCCAAGGATTACCTCTTACCTTGATGTTGCTAAATTACTGGTGGATTGTCCTTCATTTGATTTACTTGATCTGGATTATCCACCCACGAATAGTTAGGATGCTTGTTCAAACTCGAATGGTAGTTGTATGGGTAAGATCCATTTTGCCTCTGATAGTTTTGCGCATAACTAACCTCTGCTGACTGACCCATGTGAGTAGAAGCCAAAGGGCAGCTTGAAGTGATGTGATCTGCCCCACAACCTGTGCATACCGGAGATGGATGTTGTACCATGTGCATAGATTGAGTTAAAGTATCAAGCTTCTTTGTTATTGCTTCCATCTACGCTACCAATGCTGTCATTGCGTCCACATTACGCAATCCAGCTATTTTTCTAGGAGCTTCCCTATCAGTTAGCCAGTTGGCCTGATTCTCAACAATCCTCTCAAATAAATTATGTGCAACATCCATCTCGATAGTCAAAATTGATCCACCCGCAGAAGCATCAACTATATTGCGAAATTCAGCGCGCAGTCCATTATAGAATAGATATATTTGTGCCAGTTTAGGAACATCAAGATTTGGACATGTCCTAAACACACTTTTGAACCTATCCCATGCTTCTGGACATGTCTCATGATCCTTCTGTCTAGAAAGATATACTTCCTTTCTAATTTGGTGGACTCGAGATGGTGGGAAGAATTTCATGGTAAATTTTTGTACCATGTCATTCCATGATACGATGCTCCTAGGGGGTTGTGACATCATCCATATTTTCGCACCCTCCTTCAAAGTGCGAGGGAATAGACACATTCGGAATGCATCTTGTGACATCCCCTCATGGCTAATGACATCACAAAGTTTGGTAAAAGCTTGAATATGTTCGTGTGGATTTTTCATAGCTTTCCCGTTGAACCTGATGTCTTGATGATTCTAGAAAAGATTTACGACATCTGGTCAGATGTGAAAGTTTGCTTGTTCGAATGGTGGATAGACAATAGGACGTTGAATCGGTGCAGGTACTGGATTCACATAATCTCTAACCGATATAGGCTGAGTTGGAGGTTGTTGTTGAACCTGAAGTGCTGCATTCTGCAGTGCATTTTGAATCTGATCTTGATTCTCAGCCATTACCCTCATTCTTCTTAGTTCTCTTAGCATTGTTTAAAGGTCCTTTCAATTTTGAGATCTAGTAAAAGCCTTAAGAGTAAAATAAGAAGAGATTAGGTATCACGATTAAAGCCTAAAATAACAAAAATAATAAATAAATAAAAATAAAAATAATAAAAGATTCAAATCCAATGTAAACAAATAAAATCAAACTATAACTTTATTCCCCAGCAACGACGTCAAAAACTTGTTCGTGTGATACCCACAAGCGTACGAGATCGTTGACAAGTAATAATAAGTGAGTTAAGAGTTATCGTCCCACAGAGAATAAATTTAATTCAAGTTTACTAGTTTCGTATGGAATTCTAGTTATGAAAACAAAATAAATATTTTGATTTGATTTGATTTAAACAAAATTTAATCTAAGAAAGCAATAAAAATTGGGGTTTTATCAAATTATGGAGGATTGTATTGGATTTTGACTCCGCCTATTGCTATTTATTTCAATTCTTGATTCATAATCTAATTTCTTTCTCGAGTTCTTAACAATCGATAACACTAATATGTTAAATGTTCTTTTCCAAGATACACCAACCTATGATTAACACAACCCGATCCTATTCCTAGTCCGAATTCATATGAAAATCATGCATTTAGTTTAAGTTATCAATATGATTGCATGTATGATAGATATTTTTCCTAATCCTAACTATACATGTTAATTTTTCAGCGTTCTAGACTCGTTGTGAGTATTCCTGATGCGAACCCCGTAGCAATGGAAACTACGAGATTGATGCGGAATCCAAGAAAACCAATACTAACCCGGTTTTGGATCTTGAACCCCAAGAATTGAACCAAGAAACCCTAGATTAGCGAAAAACCTAAAACCCCTTGATTACAATTAAAAGAACCCACAATCCGATTGATTAGAACGCTACAAGAAGTTGAATCTTGATAAGTTCCAAGATTGTTCAAGAAGAACAATAAATTGAAAGAACAATTCTCTCTCTATAATATTAAGCAAAAGTCAAAAGTTGTTACAATGAAAAGTATTATCCTATTTATACTAAGGAGTAAAAAGTCCAAAACCATCAAATTATGGTAATAATTTGATTTCATAAGAATTCTATCGAAACTAAGAAATTCGGCCAAAATTAGAAAATTCGCCAATTTTTTTGGCTTGTGAGGCCGCATAGTGTAATTTCATGCGGTCGCATGGTTCAAAAAGAAATGTAATATTTGTTTCGGTATGCCACTATGATGCCGCATGAAGTTTTGCCTGTCCGGCCGCACAGACTTCTTTTCAGCCTCCGATTTTGTCGCTTGATAACAAATTGATCCAAGTTGATTCGGCCTTCGACCCAAACATGAAAGTTGCTCCATTTTGAGTCCCGAACATGGTTCCATCAATGGTTTCTTGAATGAGCGATCCCATCACTTTTTTCACTTGCTTTGCCCTTGATCGCGTCATTGGTCCGCCATCGACTATCAACGGGTCTCATCTTGTACTTGCCTTCGTCGGGCTCGACTCCTGAATCATATCAATTCCTACACTACAAACAAGCAACTAACTATTCAATTGATGGCTAAACAATTCAATAGTGCAATGGGAATAAAAAATTAATCAAGTAACACACGAATTAAACTAAATGCTTGTCTTTAATTAAAATAAATAAATAATAGGGTTCATCTCATCCAATATAATGAAAAACTAGCATAGCTTATTAATATATAAATTACAAGAAGAATAATAGAAAAATATCACTCGGATCATGAAATAACACAAAAGATATTGATCTTCACGTCCAAAGTTGAATTCTTTAAAACTTGATGTAATTGAACTTCAATTCCTTGCTATGGCTTGATCTTTTCTCTCAAAATATAGCAATTGGCCCATTATTCTTGATGGATTTGATGAAATTATTGTGTATGAAGAGGCAAGAGAGAGACCTTTTCATTGTTACCCATACCTTGTATTTATATGATGAAATTAGGACAAAATTCATGTCCAAATTGTCTTTCAAAAGAGTTTGAATTAAATAAGGAAAGTTCCCTTGGCGCGTACGTAAGAGCTTTCAGTATTTTGATCATAACTTTCTCTTTCGGTGTCTAATTCAGGTGATTCAAAGTGCACTGGAATGCTAATTAAAAGATCTACAATTCTTCTAGAATACAATTTTTCCAATTCAAACGTTCTCCATCCGAAAAATGGTTGTCAAGTTGACCAAAAATCTTGAAAATATCCTATATGATTGGAAGTCAATTTATGGTAATATTCTAATCATATCGCTTTCCTTTTTGACTCCAATTTGCATTCAATTGACTCTTATCAATCTTCAAAGTATCTTTTGTGGTCCAAATCAACCATTAAATATTTACACTTTGGTCCCCATACTTTGGATTTGCTTCAGTTAGCCCTTTTTTTTCTTTTTTCCAATTCTTCTTTGAAACATGAACATTTCCTAATAAAAGCAATAAATAACAGATCAGGTACTAATCCGTTCAAAGAATAACAAAATTAAGATCCCAAATAAGTGTAAAAACTACACTTATCAATTGGTATAACTTTCGCATACGATTTTTGTTTTGGGCCCATAACCACATTTCATAAAGCTCATGATGATTCGAAATGAGGTTCATGTGGAAGAATAGGCACTTGCATACACGGAATGCTCAAATTGTCAGTTTTCAAAAAAATTGGCATAACTTTTGCATACGATTTTCGTTTTGGGCCCATAACCATATTTCATAAAGCTCGCAATGATTTGGAATGAGGTGTACTTGGAAGAACAGCCACTTGCGTACATAGAACACTCGGATTGTTAGTTTTCGAAAAAATTGGCATAACTTTCACATACGGCGTCCATTTTGGGCCGATAACTACATTTCAGAAAGCTCTCGACATTTTGGAATGATGTTCGTGTGGAAGAACAGGCACTTTCTTAACAGAACACTTGGATTGTCAAGTTTTGAAAAAATTGGCAAAACTTTTGCATACGGTGTCCGTTTTGGGCCGATAACCACATTTTGGAAAGCTGGTGATGATTCATAACGAGGACCGTGTGGAAGAAAAGGCACTTGCATACACGAAACACTTGGATTGTTAGATTTCAAAAAAAATTGGCATAACTTTCATATACGGTGTCCGTTTTGGACCCATACCCACATTTCAAAAATTTCTTGACGATTCGAAACGAGGTTAGTGTGAAAGAACAGGCCCTTGCGTACATGAAATGCTTGGATTGTCAATTTTCAAAAAAATTGGCATAACTTTTGCATACGGTGTCTGTGTTGGGCCCATAACCAAATTTAGGAAAGCTCGCGACGATTCGAAATGAGGTTCATGTGGAAGAATAGGCATTTGCATACATCGAATGCTTTGATTGTCAACTTTCGAAAAAATTGGCATAACCTTCGCATACGATGTTCGTTTTGGGTTTACAACCACATTTTGGAAAGCTTGCGATGATTCGGAACGAGGTTCATGTGGAAGAACGGGTAATTACGTATAAGGAACACTTCGATTGTCAGTTTTCAAAAAAATTGACAAAACTTTGCATATGGTGTCCGTTTTGGGCCCATAACCACATCTCAGAAAGCTCGGTTTGATTTAGAACTAGGATCATGTGGAATAACAGGCACTTGAGTACACAGAACGCTTGGATTGTCACTTTTCAAAAAAACTGGCATAACTTTCACAAATGGTGTCCGATTTGGGCTATAACCACATTTCGAAAAGTTCTCGAAGATTCAAAACTAGGTTAGTATGGAAGAATAGGTGCTTGCGTACACGAAATGCTTGGATTGTCAATTTTTGAAAAAATTGGCATAACTTTCGCATACGGTGTCCGTGTTGGGCCTGTAACCACACTTCGAAAAGCTTGTGATGATTTGAAACAAGGTTCATGTGAAAGAACAGGAACTTGCATACACAGAACGCTTTGATTGTCACTTTTCAAAAAATTGGCATAACCTTCACGTACGATGTCCGTTTTTGGCCCACAACCACATTTCAGAAAACTGGCGACGATTCGAAACAAGGTTCATGTGGAAGTATAGGCACTCACGTACATGAAATGATTGGATTGTCATTTTTCAAAAAAGTTCGTATAACTTTTGCATACGGCATCCGTTTTGGGCCATAACCACATTTCGAAAAGCTCACGACTATGCGAAACGAGGTTCGTGTGGAAGAACAGGCACTTACGTACACGAAATGGTTGGATTGTTAGTTTTCAAAAAAATTGGCATAACATTCGCATACGATGTCCATTTTGGTCCCATAACCACATTTCGAAAAGCTTGTGATGATTCGAAACGAGGTTCATGTGGAAGAATTGCCACTTGCATGCACGAAATGCTTGAATTGTCAGTTTTCAAAACAATTGGCTTAACTTTCACATATGGTGTCTGTTTTGGGCCTATATCTACATTTCGAAAAGCTCACAATGATTTACAGCTATGATTCAGAATGAGGTTCGTGTCAAAGAAAGGGCACTTGCATACACAAAATGCTTGGATTGTCAGTTTTCAAAAATTTGGCATAACTTTCATATATGGTGTCCGTTTTGGGCCCATAACCATATTTCAGAAAGCTCGCGATGATTTGGAACTAGGTTCGTGTGGAAGTACGGGCACTTGCGTACATGGAATGCTTGGATTGTCAATTTTCAAAAAAAATGGCATAACATTAGCATACGATGTCCGTTTTGGGCTATAACCACATTTTGGAATGCTCGCAATGAATTGGAACGAGGTTCATGTGGAAGAACAGACACTTGTGTACACTAAAATGCTTGGATTGTCAGTTTTCGAAAAAATTGGCATAACTTCCACATACGGTGTCCATTTTTAGCCCATAACCACAATTCGAAAAGCTCACGACAATTCGGAATGAGGATCGTGTGGAAGTACGGGCACTTACATACACGGAATGCTTGGATTGTCAATTTTTGAGAAAATTGGCATAACTTTTGCATAGGGTGCCCATTTTGTGCCACAACCACATTTCAAAAAGCTCGCGATGATTCGGAACGAGGTTTGTGTGGAAGAATAGGTACTTGCGTACACGGAACGCTTGGATTGTCAATTTTCAAAAAAATTGGCATAACCTTCGCATACGATGTTTGTCTTGGGCCTATAACCACATTTCAGAAAGTTCGCGATGATTTGAAATGAGGTTCGTGTGGGAGAATGAGCACTTGCGTACACAGAACACTTAGATTGTTAGTTTTCGAATTAGCATAACTTTTGCATACAATGTCTACTTTGGGCCCATAAACACGTTTCAAAAAGCTCGCGATTATTTGGAACGAGGTTTGTGTGGAAGAATGGACACTTGCGTGCACGGAATGCTTGGATTCTTAGTTTTCAAAAAAATTGGCTTAACGTTCGCATAAGGTGTCCGTTTTAGGCCCATATCCACATTTTTAAAAGTTCGCAATGATTCGGAACGAGGTTCGTGTGGAAGAATGAGTACTTGCGTACCCAGAATGCTTTGATTGTCAAAAAAATTGGCATAACTTTCGTATGCGATGTCCGTTATGGGCCCATAACCACATTTCAAAAAGTTCGTGTCGATTCGAAATGAGATTCGTGTGGAAGAATAGGCACTTACGTACATAGAATGCTTGGATTGCCAGTTTTCGAAAAAATTGGTATAACATACGGTGTCCATTTTGGGCCCATCACCACATTTCGAAAAGCACACCACGATTCGGAATGAGGTTCATGTGCAAGAATGGGCACTTGCCTACACGAAACGCTTAGATTATCAAATTTCGAAAAAATTGGCATAACTTTCACATACTATGTCTGTTTTGGACCCATAACCATATTTCGGAAAGCTCATGACAATTCGGAATGAGGTTCGTGTGGAAGAACAGGTACTTGTGTACACGGAATGCTTGGATTGTCAGTTTTCATAAAAATTGGCATAAGTTTCACATACGGTGTTCGTTTTAGGCCCGTCACCACATTTTGGAAAGCTCGCGACGATTTGAAATGAGGTTCGTGTTGGAGAATGGGTACTTGTATACACGGAACGCTTAGATTGCCAGATTTTAAAAAAATTGACATAACTTTCGCATACAGCATCCGTTTTGGGCCTATAATCACATTTTGAAAAGCTCGTGATGATTCGGAACGAGGTTCGTGTGGAAGAACAGGTACTTACATACACAAAACACTTGGATTGTCAATTTTCAAAAAAATTGGCATAAGTTTCATATACGGTGTCCGTTTTTGGCCCATCACCACATTTCGGAAAGGTCATGACAATTCGAAATGAGGTTCATGTGGGAGAATGTGCACTTGCATATACAGAACGCTTGGATTGTCAAATTTTGAAAAAATTGGCGTAATTTTTGCATAAAGTGTCCATTTTTGGGCCCATAACAACATTTCAAAAAGCTCGTGATGATTCGGAACGAGGTTCATGTGGAAGAACAGGTACTTACGGACACGGAATGCTTAGATTGTCATTTTCAAAAAAATTGGCATAACTTTTGCACACGGTGTCCGTATTGGGCCCATAACCACATTTTGAAAAGCTCGCGATGATTCAAAAAAAGGTTCGTGTGGAAGAACGGGCACTTGCCTACACAGATTGCTTGGATTGTCAGTTTTCGAAAAAAATTGGCATAACTTTCGCATACGATGTTCATTTTTGGCCCATAACCACATTTCAAAAAGATCGCAATGATTCATAACGAGGTTCATGTGGAAGAACGGGTACTTGCGTACACGAAACGCTTGGATCGTCAGTTTTCAAAAAAATTGGCATAACTTTCACATACGGTGTTCGTTTTGGGCCATTAGCCACATTTTGGAAAGCTCGAGGTGATTCGAAATGAGGTTCGTGTGGAAGAAAGGGGAATTGCGTACACAGAATGCTTGGATTGTCAGTTTTAAAAAAACTCATGTAACTTTCGGATACGGTGTCCGTTTTGGGCCATAACCACATTTTGGAAAGCTTGCGACGATTTGAAACAAGGTTCGTGTGGAAGAATAGGCACTTGCATACACTAAAATGCTTGGATTGTTAGTTTTCAAAAAAAATTGGCATAACTTTCGCATACGGTATCCATTTTGGGCTCATAACCACATTTCAGAAAGCTCGTAAGGATTCAGAACGAGGTTTTTGTGGAAGTACGGGCACTTGTGTACACGGAATGCTTGGATTGTTAGTTTTCGAAAATATTGGCATAACTTTTGCATATGGTGTCCATCTTGGACCGCAACCACATTTCAGAAAAGCTTGCGACGATTCGAACGTGGTTCTTGTGGAAGAACAGCACTTGCATACACGGAACGCTTGGATTGTCAATTTTAAAAAAAATGGCATAACCTTCGCATACAATGTCTGTTTTGGGCCTATAACCACATTTCAGAAAGCTTATGATGATTCGGAACAAGGTTCATTCTGGACAATGGGCACTTGCATACTCGAAATGCTTGGATTGTAAGTCTTCAAAAAAATTGGCATAACTTTCGCATACGTTGTTCATTTTGGGCCCATAACCATATTTCGAAAAAGCTCGTGATGATTCAAAATAAGGGTTGTGTGGAAGTACGGGCACTTTCATACACGGAATGCTTGGATTGACAGTTTTCAAAAAAATTGGTATAACTTTCACATATGGTGTCCTTTTTTGGCCCATAAACACATTTCGGAAAGCTCGCGATGATTCGGAACGAGGTTCGTGTGGGGGAACCGTACTTACGTACACGAAATGCTTGAATTGTCAATTTTCAAAAAAAAATGGCATAATTTTTGCATATGGTTTACAATGATTCGAAACGAGGTTCGTGTGAAAAAATGGGCACTTGCGTACACGGAATGCTTGGATTGTTAGTTATCAAAAAACTTGGCATAACTTTCGTATACGGTGTCCGTTTTGGGCCCATAACCACATTTTGGAAAGCTCATGACGGTTCGGAATGTGGTTCGTGTGGGAGAACAATAAATAGAGTACACAAAACACTTGGATTGTTAGTTTTCTAAAAAATTGGCATAACTTTCACATACGGTGTCCGTTTTGAGACCATAACCCCATTTCAAAAAGTTCGCGATGAATCGGAATGAGCTTTGAGTTGAAGAACAAGTTCTTGCATACACTGATCATTTGGATTGTTAGTTTTCGAAAAAATTGGCATAACTTTTGCATACGGTGTTCGTTTTGGGCCCATAACCACATTTCGAAAAGCTCACGATGGTTAAAAACTAGGATCATGTGGGAGAATAGGAACTTGAGTACACCGGACACTTGGATTGTCAATTTTTGAAAAAATTGGCATAACTTTCGCATACAGTATCTGTTTTGGGCCCATAACCACACTTCGAAAAGCTTGCGATGATTCAGAATGAGGTTCGTGTTGAAGGACAGGCTCGTGCATGCACGGATTATTTGGATTGTTAGTTTTCAAAAAAATTGGCATAACTTTCGCATACGGTGTCCGTTTTGGGGCGATAACCACATTTCGGAAAGCTCGTGATGATTTAGAACGAGGTTCGTGTGAAAGAATAAGCACTTGCGTAGACGAAACATTTGGATCTTTAGTTTTCAAAAAAATGGGAAGAACTTTCGCATACGGTGTCCATTTTTAGCCCATAACAAACATTTCTTAAATCTCACAACGATTCGAAATGAGGTTTGTGTGGAAGACCAGGCTCTTGCGTACATGAAACATTTGGATTGTTAATTTTGGAAAAAATTGGCAGAACTTTCGCATACGGTGTTCGTTTTGGGCCCATAACCACATTTCGGAAAGGTCGCGAGGATTCGGAACGAGGTTCGTGTGGAAGAACCGGAACTTGCGTACACAAAAGGCTTGAATTGTCAGTTTTCAAAAAAATTGGCATAACTTTCGCATCATGTGTCCGTTTTGGGCCCATAACCTTATTTCGGAAAGCTCACGATGATTCAGAACGAGGTTCGTGTGGAAGAACTAGCACTTGCCTACATGGAACGCTTGGATTGTCAGTTTTCAAAAAAATTGGCATAACGTTCACATACGGTGCCCTTTTTTGGCCCATAAACACATTTCGAAAAGGTCGCGATGATTCGAAACAAGGTTCATGTGGGGGAATAGGCATTTACGTACATAGAATGCTTGGATTGTCAGTTTTCAAAAAAATTGGCATAACTTTCACATACTGTGTACGTTTTGGGCCCATAACCACATTTCTAAAAGCTCGCGATGATTCAGAACGAGGTTCGTGTGGAAAAAGGGCACTAGTGTACACGAAATGCTTGGACTGTCAGTTATCAAAAAATATGGCATAACTTTCATATACGTTGTCCATTTTGGGCCGATAACCACATTTCGGAAAGCTCGGGATGGTTCAAAACGTGGTTCGTGTGGGAGAATAGGCACTTGAGTACACAAAACACTTGGATTGTAAGTTTTTAAAAAAATTGGTATGACTTTCACATACAGTGTCCATTTTGAACCCATAACCACATTTCGAAAAGCTCGCGACGATTCGAAATGAGGTTCGTGTTGAAGAACAAGCTCTTGCATACAATGATCGTTTGGATTGTTAGTTTTTGAAAAAATTGGGATAAGTTCCACATACGGTGTCTGTTTTGGGCCAATAACCACATTTCAAAAAGCTCGCGACAATTCAGAACGAGGTTCATTTGGAAAAATAGGTACTTGAGCACACAGAACACTTGGATTGTCAATTTTCAAAAAAATTGGCATAACTTTCGTATACGGTGTCCGTTTTGGGCCCATAACTGCATTTCAAAAAGCTTGCGACGATTTGGAACGAGGTTCGTGTTGGAGAATAGGCTCTTGCATACACTGATCTTTTGGATTGTTAGTTTTCAAAAAAAAATTGGCATAACTTTCACATACGGTGTCTATTTTGGGCCCATAACCACATTTCAGAAATTTCACATCGATTTCAAACGAGGTTTTTGTAGAAGAATAGGCTCTTGCGTACACAAAACATTTGGATTGTTAGTTTTTGAAAAAATTGGCAGAACTTTCGCATACAGTGTCCGTTTTTAGCCCATAACCACATTTCAAAAATCTCGCATCGATTCGAAATGAGGTTCATGTGGAAGAATAGGCTCTTACATACACGAAACATTTGGATTGTTAGTTTTTCCAAAAATTGGCAGAACTTTTGCATACGGTGTCCGTTTTGGGCCCATAACCACATTTTAAAAAGCTCTTGACGATTCAGAACAAGGTTCGTGTGGAAGAACAGGCACTTACGTACGCAGAACGCTTTGATTGTCAATTTTTGAAAATATCGGCATAGATTTCGCATACGATGTCCATTTTGGGCCCACAACCACATTTCGAAAAGTTTGTGAGGATTCGAAATGAAGTTCGTCGAGAAGTATTGGAACTCGTATACACGAAACACTTGGATTGTCAGTTTTTGAAAAAATTCGCATAACTTTTGCATACAATGTCTGTTTTGGGCCCATAACAACATTTAGGAAAGCTCGTGATAATTCAAAACGAGGATTGTGTGGAAGAATAGGCACTCGCGTACATGGAATGCTTGGATTGTCAGTTTTCGAAAAAATTGAATGGTGTTTTTTTGGTCCCATAACCACATTTGGGAAAGCTCGCGATGATTCAGAACGAGGATCGTGTGGAAGAACAGGCACTTGTGTACACGAAATGCTTGGATTGTCAGTTTTCAAAAAAATTGGCATAACTTTTGCATACCGTGTCCGTTTTGGCCCAATAATCACATTTCGGGAACCTTGCGACGATTTAGAATGAGGTTCTTGTGGAAGAATTGGAACTTCCATACACGGAACGCTTGGATTATCAGTTTTCAAAAAAGTTGGCATAACTTTCGCATACGGTGTCCAATTTGGGCCCATAACCAAATTTTGAAAAGCTCGCGACAATTCGAAACTAGGTTCGTGTGGAAGAACAAGCACTTGCTTACACAGAATGCTTGGATTGTCAGTTTTTGAAAAAATTGGCATAACTTTGGCATATGGTGTTATTTTGGGCCCAAAACCACATTTTGAAAAGCTTGCGACGATTCAAAACGAGGTTCATATGGAAGAACAGGCACTTGCATACATGGAATGCTTGGATTGTCAATTTTTGAAAAAATTGGCATAACTTTGCATGCGGTGTTCGTTTTGGGCCCATATCCTAATTTCGGAAAAGCTTGCGATGATTTGAAACGAGATTCATGTGGAAGAACGGGCACTTGTGTACACGTAACGTTTGGATTCTTAATTTTCGAAAAAATTGGCATAAATTTCCTATACGATGTCCGCTTTGGTCCCATAACCACATTTCAAAAAGCTCGTGACGATTCGAAATGAGGTTCATGTAAAAGAACTAGCACTTGTGTACACAAAATGCTTGGATTGTAAGTTTTCCAAAAAAATTGGCATAACATTCTCATACGGTGCCGTTTTGGGCCCATAACCACAGTTCGAAAAGCTCGCGACGATTCAAAACGAGGGTCATGTGGAAGAACAGGCACTTGCATACACAGAATGCTTGGATTGTCAATTTTCGAAAAAATCGGCATAACTTTCGCATGCGGTGTCCGTTTTAGGCCCATAACCTTATTTCAAAAAGCTCGCGACGATTCAGAACGAGGTTCGTGTGGAAGACCAGGCACTTGCCAACATTGAACACTTGGATTGTCTGTTTTTGAAAAAATTGGTATAACTTTCGCATATGGTGTTCTTTTTTGGCCCATAAATACATTTCGGAAAGCTCGTGACTATTCGGAACGAGGTTCACGTAGGAGAATAGGCACTAACGTACACGGAATGCTTGGATTGCTAGTTTTAAAAAAAATGGCATAACTTATGCTTATGGTGTACATTTTAGGCCCATAACCACATTTCTGAAAGCTTTCAACGTTTTAGAACGAGGTTCATGTTGAAAAATGAGCAATTGCGTACATAGAATGCTTGGATCAGTTATCAAAAATGATGGCATAACTTTCGTATACATTGTCCAATTTGGGCACATAACCACATTTCAAAAAGCTCGTGACGGTTCGGAATGGGGTTCGTGTGGGAGAACAGACACTTGAGTACACAAAATACTTGGTTTGTCAGTTTTTGAAAAAATTTGCATAACTTTCACATACGATATCCGTTTTGACCCCATAACCACATTTCAAAAAGCTAGCTATCATTCAGAACAAGGTTCGTGTTGAAGAATAGGCTCTTGCATACATGGATCGTTTGGATTGTTAGTTTTTGAAAAAATTAGCATAACTTCCACATACGGTGTCCATTTTAGGTCCATAACCACATTTTGAAAAGCTCATGACGATTCAGAACGAGGTTCATGTGGGAGAACAGGCACTTCTGTACACAGAACACTTGGATTATCAATTTTCAAAAAAATTAGCATAACTTTAACATTCGGTATCGGTTTTTGGCCCATAACCATATTTCGAAAAGCTCATGACGATTTGAAATGTGGTTCGTGTCGAAGAACTGGCTCTTGCATACACGGATCATTTGAATTTTTAGTTTTCGAAAAAATTGGCATAACTTTTGCATACGGTGTCTGTTTTGGGACCGTAACCACATTTCGAAAAAGCTTGCGACGATTCGAAATGAGGTCCGTGTGGAGGAACAAGCTTTGCATACACAGAACATTTTGATTGTTAGTTTTCGAAGAGATTGGCAAAACTTTCACATAGGGTGTTCGTTTTGGGCCCATAACCATTTTTCGAAAATCTCACGACAATTCAAAACGAGATTCATGTGGAAGAATAGGCTCTTGCATACACGAAACATTTGGATTGTTAGTTTTCAAAAAAATTGGCAGAACTATCGTATACGGTGTCCATTTTGGGCCCATAACAACATTTTGAAAAGCTCGCGACGTTTTCGAAACGAGGTTTGTGTGGATAAATAGGCACTTGCGTACACGGAATGCTTTGATTGTCACTTTTTGAAAAAATTGGCATAAACTTCGTATACGATGTCTGTTTTGGGCCCACGACCACATTACAGAAAGCTCGCAACGATTCAGAACGAGGTTCTTGTGGAAGTATGGGCACTCTCATACACGGAACGCTTGGATTGTCAGTTTTCAAAAAATCACTTAACTTTCGCATACGATGTTCGTTTTGGGCCCATAACTACATTGCGGAAAGCTCGCGATGATTCGAAACGAGTATCGTATGGAAAAACAGGCACTCACGTACACGGAACGCTTCGATTGTCCATTTTTGAAAAAATTGAACGGTGTCCATTTTGGGCCCATAACCATATTTCAGGAGACTCGCGATGATTCGGAACAAGGATCGTGTGGAAGAACAGGCATGTGCGTGCATGAAATGCTTAGATTGTCAGTTTTCAAAAAATAGGCATAACTTTCGCATACGATGTCCGTTTTGGGCCCATAACCACATTTCGAATAGCTCACGATGATTCGAAATGAGGTTCGTGTGGAAGAACAGGCACTTGCGTACACGAAATGCTTAGATTGTCAGTTTTTAAAAAAATTAGCGAAACTTTCGCATTCGATGTCCGTTTTGGGCCCATAACCACATTTCAAAAAGATCGCAACGATTCATAACGAGGTTCGTGTGGAAGAATGGGTACTTGCGTACACGAAACGCTTGCATCGTCAGTTTTAAAAAAAATTTGGCATAACTTTCACATACGGTGTTCGCTTTGGGCCATTAACTATATTTTGGAAAGCTCGTGATGATTCGAAATGAGATTCGTGTGGAAGTAAGGGGAATTGCGTACACAGAATGCTTGGATTGTCAATTTTAAAAAAAAATTTATGTAACTTTCGGATACGGTGTCCGTTTTGGGCTATAACCACATTTTGGAAAGCTTGTGACGATTCAAAACAAGGTTCGTGTGGAAGAATAGGCACTTGCATACACTAAAATGCTTCGATTGTCAGTTTTCAAAAAAATTGGTATAACTTTCTCATACAGTGTCCGTTTTGGGCTCATAACCACATTTTAGAAAGCTCGTAATGATTCAGGACGAGGTTTTTGTGGAAGTACGGGCACTTGCATACACAGAATGCTTGGATTGTTAGTTTTCAAAAAAATTGGCATAACTTTTGCATATGGTGTCCATTTTGGACCACAACCATATTTCAGAAAAGCTCGCGACGATTCGAACGTGGTCCTTGTGGAAGAACAGAACTTGCATACACGGAATGCTTGGATTGTCAATTTTCAAAAAAAAAAAAGGCATAACCTTCACATACAATGTCTGTTTTGGGCCGATAACCACATTTCAGAAAGTTTACGATGATTCGGAACGAGGTCCATGTTGGACAATGGGCACTTGCATGCTCAAAATGCTTGAATTGTAAGTTTTCAAAAAAAATTGGCATAACTTTCACATACGTTGTTCATTTTGGGCCCATAACCATATTTCTAAAAAGCTCGTGATGATTCGAAATGAGGTTTGTGTGGAAGTATAGGCACTTTCATACATGGAATGCTTGGATTGTCAGATTTTGAAAAAATTGGCATAACTTTTGCATATTGTGTCCGTTTTGGGCCATAACCACATTTCGAAAAGCTTGCAAAGATTAGGAACGAGGTTTGTGTGGGAGACAAGGCGATTGCGTACATGGAATGCTTAAATTGTCAATTTTTGAAAAAAATTGGCAAAACTTTCACATACATGTTCGCTTTGGGACCATAACCACATTTTGAAAAGCTCGCGACGGTTCGGAACGAGGTTCATGTGGAAGAACTAGCACTTGCGTACATAGAATGCTTGGATTGTCAGTTTTCAAAAAAATTGGTATAACTTTTGCATATGGTGTCCGTTTTGGGCCCATAACCACATTTTGGAAAGTTTGTGATGATTTGAAATGAGGTTCATGTAGAAGAATAGACACTTGCATACATGAAACGCTTGGATTGTCAGATTTTGAAAAACGTTGGCATAACTTTCTCATACGGTGTCCAATTTGGGCCCATAACCAGATTTTGAAAAGCTCGCGACGATTCGAAACTAGGTTCGTGTGGAAGAACAAGCACTTGCATACACAGAATGCTTGGATTGTCAGTTTTTGAAAAAATTGGCATAACTTTTACATATGGTGCCATTTTGGGCCCAAAACCACATTTTGAAAAGCTTGCAACGATTCGGAACGAGGTTCATATGGAAGAACAGGCACTTGCATGCATGGAACGCTTGGATTGTCAGTTTTCAAAAAATTGGCATAACTTTGCATGCGGTGTCCGTTTTGGGCCCATACCCTAATTTTGGAAAGCTTGCGATGATTTGAAACGAGATTCATGTGGAAGAATGGGCACATGTGTACACGGAACATTTGGATTCTTAATTTTCAAAAAAATTGGCATAAATTTCCTATACGATGTCCGCTTTGGTCCCATAACCACATTTCGAAAAGCTCGTGACGATTCGAAAGGAGGTTCGTGTAAAAGAACTGGCACTTGTATACACAGAATGCTTGGATTGTTAGTTTTCCAAAAAAATTGGCATAACAATCGCATAGGGTGCCATTTTGGGCCCATAACCACATTTTAGAAAGCTCGCGACAATTCAAAACGAGGGTCATGTGGAAGAACAGGCACTTGCATACACGGAATGCTTGGATTGTCAGTTTTCGAAAAAATTGGCATAACTTTCACATGCGGTGTCCGTTTTGGGCCCATAACCTTATTTCGGAAAGCTTGCGATGATTCAGAACGAGGTTTGTGTGGAAGACCAGGCACTTGCCAACACCGAACACTTGGATTGTCTGTTTTTGAAAAAAATTGGTATAACTTTTGCATATGGTGTTCTTTTTTGGCCCATAAATACATTTCGAAAAGGTCACGACGATTCGGAACGAGGTTCGCGTGGGAGTATAGGCACTAACGTATGCTTGGATTGTTAGTTTTAAAAAAAATGGCATAATTTATGCTTACGATGTACATTTTGGGCCCATAACCACATTTCTGAAAGCTTTCGACGTTTTAGAACGAGGTTCATGCTAGAAAATGAGCAATTGCATACACAGAACGCTTGGATCAGTTATCAAAAAAGATGGCATAACTTTCGTATACATTGTCCATTTTGGGCACATAACCACATTACAGAAAGCTCGCTATGGTTCGGAACGAGGTTCGTGTGGGAGAACAGACACTTGAGTACACAAAATACTTGGTTTGTCAGTTTTCGAAAAAATTTACATAACTTTCAGATACGGTGTCCGTTTTGACCCCATAACCACATTTCAAAAAGCTAGTGATGATTCAAAACAAGGTTCGTGTTGAAGAACAGGCTCTTGCATACATGGATCGTTTGGGTTGTTAGTTTTTGAAAAAATTGGCATAACTTCCGCATACAATGTCCATTTTAGGTCCATAACCACATTTTGAAAAGCTCGTGACGATTCAGAACGAGGTTCATGTGGGAGAACAGGCACTTAGGTACACAGAACACTTGGATTATCAATTTTCGAAAAAATTAGCATAACTTTCACATTCGGTATCCATTTTTGGCCCATAACCACATTTCAAAAAGCTCGTGATGATTTGGAATGTGGTTCATGTTGAAGAACTGGCTCTTGCATACACGGATCATTTGAATTTTTAGTTTTTGAAAAAATTGGCATAACTTTTGCATACGGTGTCCGTTTTGGGACCGTAACCACATTTCGAAAAAGCTTGCGACGATTCGGAACGAGGTCCGTGTGGAGGGACAAGCTCTTGCATATACAGAACATTTGGATTGTTAGTTTTCGAAAAGATTGGCAGAACTTTCACATACGGTGTTCGTTTTGAGCCCATAACCATTTTTTGAAAATCTCATGACAATTCGAAACGAGGTTCGTGTGGAAGAATAGGCTCTTGCATACACGAAACATTTGGATTGTTAGTTTTCAAAAAAATTGGCAGAACTTTCGTATACGGTGTCGGTTTTGGGCCCATAACCACATTTCACAAAGCTTGCGACGTTTTCGAAATGAGGTTTGTGTGGAAAAATAGGCACTTATGTACACGAAATGCTTTGATTGTCACTTTTTGAAAAAATTGGCATAAACTTCGTATACGATGTCCGTTTTGGGCCCACAACCACATTGCAGAAAGCTCGCGACGATTCGGAATGAAGTTAGTGTGGAAGTATGGGCACTCTCGTACACGGAACGCTTGGATTGTCAGTTTTCAAAAAAATCGCTTAACTTTCGCATACGATGTCCGTTTTGGGCCCATAACTACATTTCGAAAAGCTCGCGATGATTCGAAATGAGTATCGTATGGAAGAATAGGCACTCGCATACATGGAACGCTTCGATTGTCCATTTTCGAAAAAATTGAACGGTGTCCATTTTGGGCCCATAACCATATTTCGGGAGACTCGCGATGATTCGGAACAAGGATCGTGTGGAAGAACATGAAATGCTTAGATTGTCAATTTTTGAAAAATAGGCATAACTTTCGCATACGGTGTCCATTTTGGGCCCATAACCACATTTCGAATAGCTCACGATGATTTGAAATGAGGTTCAAGTGGAAGAACAGGCACTTGCGTAGACGAAATGCTTGGATTGTTAGTTTTTAAAAAAATTAGCAAAACTTTTGCATTCGGTGTCCGTTTTGGGCCCATAACCACATTTCAAAAAGATCGCAACGATTCATAACGAGGTTCGTGTGGAAGAACGAGTACTTGCGTACACGAAATGCTTGGATCATCAGTTTTCAAAAAAATTAGTACAACTTTCACATACGGTGTTCGTTTTGGGCCATTAACCACATTTTGGAAAGCTCGCGGTGATTCGAAATGAGGTTCGTGTGGAAGTAAGGGAAATTGCGTACATAGAATGCTTGGATTGTCAATTTAAAAAAAATTCATGTAACTTTCGGATATGGTGACCGTTTTGGGCCATAACCACATTTTGGAAAGCTTGTGACGATTCGAAACAAGGTTCGTGTGGAAGAATAGGCACTTGCATACACTAAAATGCTTGGATTGTCAGTTTTCAAAAAAATTGGTATAACTTTCTCATACGGTGTCCGTTTTGGGCTTATAACCACATTTCAGAAAGCTCGTAACGATTCAGAACGAGGTTTTTGTGGAAGTACGAGCACTTGCATACACGGAATGCTTGGATTGTTAGTTTTCAAAAAATTGGCATAACTTTTGCATATGGTGTCCATTTTGGACCACAACCACATTTCAGAAAAGCTCGTGAAGATTCGAACGTGGTTCTTGTGGAAGAACAGCACTTGCACACACGGAACGCTTGGATTGTGAATTTTAGAAAAAAAAATGGCATAACCTTCACATACAATGTCTGTTTTGGGCCTATAACCACATTTCAGAAAGCTTACGATGATTTGGAACGAGGTTCATGCTGGACAATGGGCACTTGCATACTCGAAATGCTTGGATTGTAAGTCTTCAAAAAAAAAATTGGCATAACTTTCGCATACGTTGTTCATGTTGGGCCCATAACCACATTTCGAAAAGGCTCGTGATGATTCGAAATGAGGTTCGTGTGGAAGTACGGGCACTTTCATACACGAAATGCTTGGATTGTCAGTTTTCGAAAAAATTGGCATAACTTTTGCATATGGTGTCCGTTTTGGGCCATAACCACATTTCGAAAAGCTTGCAAAGATTAGGAATGAGGTTCATGTGGGAGACAAGGTGATTGCATACATGGAACACTTGAATTGTCAATTTTTGAAAAAATTGGCATAACTCTCACATACGTGTCCGCTTTGGGACCATAACCACATTTCAAAAAGCTCGTGACGATTCAGAACGAGGTTCATGTGGAAGAACTGGCACTTGCGTACACAGAATGCTTGGATTGTCAGTTTTCAAAAAAATTGGTATAACTTTTGCATACGGTGTCCGTTTGGGCCCATAACCACATTTTGGAAAGTTTGTGACGATTTGAAATGAGGTTCGTGTAGAAGAATAGACACTTGCATACATGAAATGCTTGGATTGTCAGATTTTGAAAAAATTGGCAAAACCTGGCATACAACGTCGGTTTTGGGCCCATAAAAATATTTCGAGAAGCTCTCGATGATTCGGAACCAGGATCGTGTGGAATAACAAGCATTTGCATACTCTTTGATTGTCAGTTTTTGAAAAAATTGGAGTAACCATAGTAATCATTTTAGGGCCATAACGACATGTTGAAATGCTCGCAATGATTCGGAACGACGTTCATGTAGAAGAACAGGCACTTGCGTACACGAAACGCTTGGATTGTCAGTTTTTGAAAAAATTGGCATAACTTTCACATACGGTGTTCATTTTAGGCCCATAATCACATTTCGAAAAGCTCACGACGATTCAGATTGAAGTTCTCCTGGAAGAATAGGAACTTGCATACACGAAACACTTGGATTGTCAGTTTACGAAAAAGTTGGCATAACTTTCACATACGATATCCATTTTGGGCCCATAACCAAATTTTGAAAAGCTCATGACGATTCGAAACTAGGCTCATGTGGAAGAGCACTTGCATACACGGAATGCTTGGACTGTCAGTTATCGAAAAAATTGGCATAACGTTCACATACGGTGCCATTTTGGGCCCAAAACCACATTTCAAAATGCTCACGACGATTTAAAATAAGATTCGTGTGGAATAACAGGCACTTGCATACATGGAACGCTTCGATTGTCAATTTTCGAAAAAATTGGCATAACTTTTGTATGCGGTTTCTGTTTTGGGCCTATAACCTAATTTTGGAAAGCTTGCGATGATTTGAAATGAGATTTTTGTGGAAGAATGGGCACTTGTGCACACAAAACGCTTGGATTCTCAATTTTTGAAAAAATTGGCGTAACTTTCGTATACGATGTCCATTTTGGGCCCATAAACACATTTCAGAAAGGTCGCGACGATTAGGAACGAGGTTTGTGTGGAAGAACTAGCACTTGCATATACAGAATGATTAAATTGTCAGTTTTCAAAAAAACTGGGTTAACTTTCGTATACGATGTCGTTTTGGGCCCATAACCACATTTTGAAATGCTTGCGACGATTCGGAATGAAGTTCGTGTGGAAGAATAGGTACTTGCATACACGGAATGCTTGGACTGTCAGTTTTCGAAAAAATTGGCATAACTTCCGCATGCGGTGTTCGTTTTGGGTCCATAACCTCATTTCGAAAAGCTCGCGATGATTCGAAACGAGGTTCATGTGGAAGAACTGGCACTTGCCTATATAAAATGATTGGATTGTCAGTTTTCAAAAAAATTGGTATAACTTTCGCATACGGTATCCTTTTTTGCCCCATAAACACATTTCAGAAAGCTCACAATGATTCGGAACGAGGTTAGTGTGGAGGAATAGGCACTTACGTACACGGAATGCTTGAATTGTCAATTTTCAAAAAAATTGGGATAACTTTTGCTTATGGTGTAGGTTTTGGGCCGATAACCACGTTTTTGAAAGTTTACGACGATTCGAAACGAGGTTTGTGGGAAAAAATGGGCACTTGCGTACACGGAATGTCAGTTATCAAAACACTTGGCATAACTTTCGTATACGGTGTCCGTTTTGGGCCCATAACCACATTTTGGAAAGCTCATGAAGGTTTGGAATGTGGTTCGTGTGGGAGAACAATAACTAGAGTACACAAAACACTTGGATTGTCAATTTTCAAAAAAATTGGCATAACTTTCACCTACGGTGTCCGTTTTGAGACCATAACCACATTTCAAAAAGTTCGCAACGAATCGGAATGAGCTTCGATTTGAAGAACAAGCTCTTGCATACACTGATCATTTGGATTGTTAGTTTTCAAAAAAATTGGTATAACTTTTGCATATGGTGTCCGTTTTGGGCCCATAACCACATTTCGAAAAGCTCGCGATGGTTAAAAACTAGGATCATGTGGGAGAACAGGCACTTGAGTACACAGAACACTTGGATTGTCAATTTTTGAAAAAATTGGCATAACTTTCACATACGGTGTCTATTTTGAGCCCATAACCACACTTCGAAAAGCTTGCGATGATTCAGAATGAGGTTCGTGTTGAAGGACAGGCTCTTGCATACACAGATTGTTTGGATTGTTAGTTTTCAAAAAAATTGGCATAACTTTCGCATACGGTGTCCGTTTTGGGGCCATAACCACATTTCAGAAAGCTCGTGACGATTTGGAACGAGGTTCGTGTGAAAGAATAAGCACTTGCGTACACGAAACATTTGGATTGTTAGTTTTCGAAAATATTGGAAGAACTTTCGCATACGGTGTCCATTTTTAGCCCATAATAAACATTTCGAAAATCTCGCAACGATTCGAAATGAGGTTTATGTGGAAGAACAGGCTCTTACGTACATGAAACATTTGGATTGTTAATTTTCGAAAAAATTAGCAGAACTTTCGCATACGATGTTCGTTTTGGGCCTATAACCACATTTCGAAAAGGTCGTGATGATTCAGAACAAGGTTCATGTGGAAGAACAGGCACTTGCATATACGGAATGCTTTTATTGTAAGTTTTCAAAAAAATTTACATAAACTTCGCATATGATGTCCGTTTTGGGTCCACAACCACATTTCAGTAAGCTCACGACGACTCAGAACATGGTTCGTGTGGAAGTACGAGCACTCACGTACACGGAACACTTGGATTGTTAGTTTTTTACTAAAATTGTATAACTTTTGTTTACCATGTTTTTTTTGGACCCATAACCACATTTCGAAAAGCTCACGATGATTTGGAATGAGGATCGTGTGGAAAAATAGGCACTCGCATACGCGGAATGGTTAGTTTGTTAGTTTTCGAAAAAATTGAACGGTATTCGTTTTTGGCCCATAACCACATTTGGGGAAGCTTGCTATGATTCTAAACAATGATCGTGTGGAAGAACAGGTACTTTCAGACACGGAACGCTTGGATTATCAATTTTCAAAAAAATTGGCATAACTTTTTCATACAGTGTCTGTTTTGGGCCCATAATCACATTTCGGAAAGTTCGCGACGTTTCGGAACGAGGTTCTTGTGGAAGAACAGGAACTTGCATACACAGAACACTTAGATTGTCAGTTTTCAAAAAAATTAGCATAACTTTCACATACGGTGCCATTTTGGGCCCAAAACCACATTTCAGAAAGCTCACGATGATTCAAAATGAGGTTCGTGTGGAAGAACAGGCACTTGTGTACATGGAACACCTGGATTGTCAGTTTTCAAAAAAAGTGGCATCACTTTTGCATGCAGTGTCCATTTTGGGCCCATAACCTAATTTCGAAAAGCTTGCAATGATTTGAAACGAGATTCGTGTGGAAGAACGGGCACTTGCGTACATGGAACGCTTGGATCCTCAATTTTCGACAAAAATTGGCTTAACTTTCATATACGATGTCAGTTTTAGGCCCATAACCACATTTCGAAAAGCTCGCGAGGATTCAGAATGAGGTTTTTGTGGAAGAATAGGCACTTGCATACACAGAATGCTTGGATTGTCAGATTTTGAAAAAATTGGCATAACTTTCGCGTACAGTTCTGTTTTGGGCACGTAACCACATTTTGGAAAGCTCGCGAGGATTTGGAATGAGGTTCGTGTGGAAGAACTGGAACTTGCGTACACGAAAGGCTTGAATTGTCAGTTTTTGAAAAAATTGGCAAAACTTTCATATCATGTGTCTGTTTTGGGCCCATAACCTTATTTCGAAAAGCTCGCGATGATTCAAAATGAGGTTCGTGTGGAAGAACTACCACTTGCCTACACGGAACGCTTGGATTGTTAGTTTTCAAAAAAATTGGTATAACGTTCACGTACGGTGTCCTTTTTTGGCCCATAAACATATTTCGGAAAGCTCACGACGATTCGAAACAAGGTTCACGTGGGGGAATAGGCACTTACGTACACAGAACGCTTGGATTGTCAGTTTTCAAAAAAATTGGCATAACTTTCACATACTGTGTACGTTTTGGGCCCATAACCACATTTCTGAAAGCTCGCGATGATTCAGAACGAGGTTTGTGTGGTAAAAGGGAACTAGCGTACATGAAACACTTAGACTGTCAGTTATCAAAAAATATGGCATAACTTTCATATACGTTGTTCGTTTTGGGCTGATAACCACATCTCGAAAAGCTCGGGACGGTTCAAAACGTGGTTCGTGTGGGAGAACAGGCACTTGAGTACACAAAACACTTGGATTGTAAGTTTTCAAAAAAATTGGCATAACTTTCACATACAGTGTTCGTTTTGAACCCATAACCACATTTTGAAAAGCTCATGACGATTCGAAATGAGGTTCGTGTTGAAGAACAAGCTCTTGCATACACGGATCGTTTGGATTGTTAGTTTTTGAAAAAAATTGGATAACTTCCACATACGATGTCCGTTTTGGGCCAATAACCACATCTCGAAAAGCTCGCTACAATTCAGAACGAGGTTCGTGGGGGAAAAACAGGTACTTGAGTACACAGAACACTTGGATTGTCAATTTTCGATAAAATTGGCATAACTTTCGTATACGGTGTCCATTTTGGGCCCATAACCACATTTCAAAAAGCTTGCGACGATTTGGAATGAGGTTCTGTTGAAGAACAGGCTCTTGCATACACTGATCTTTTGGATTGTTAGTTTTCAAAAAAATTGGCATAACTTTCACATACGGTGTCTGTTTTGGGCCCGTAACCACATTTTAGAAATCTCGCATCGATACGAAACGAGGTTTGTGTAGAAGAACAGGCTTTTGCGTACATGAAGCATTTGGATTGTTAGTTTTTGAAAAAATTGGCAGAACTTTCGTATACAGTGTCCGTTTTTAGTCCATAACCACATTTCAGAAATCTCGCATCGATTCCAAATGAGGTTCATGTGGAAGAATAGGCTCTTGCGTACACGGAACATTTGGATTGTTAGTTTTTGAAAAAATTGGCAGAACTTTTGCATACGGTGTCCGTTTTGGGCCCACAACCACATTCTAAAAAGCTCTTGACAATTCAGAATGAGGTTCGTGTGGAAGAACAGGCACTTTCGTACGCAGAATGCTTGGATTGTCAGTTTTCAAAAAAATTGGCATAACTTTCTCATACGGTGTCCGTTTTGGGCCCATAACTACATTTCAAAAAGCTTGTAACATTCGAAACGAGGTTCGAGTGGATTAATAGGCACTTACGTACACGAAACACTTTGATTGTCAATTTTTGAAAAAATTAGCATAACCTTCGCATACGATGTCCGTTTTGGGCCCACAACCATATTTCGAAAAGGTCACGACGATTCGGAACGAGGTTCGTGTGGAAGTACGAGCACTCACATACACAAAATGCTTAGATTGTTGGTTTTTGAAAAAATTCGCATTACTTTCGCATACATTTTCCATTTTGAGTCCATAACCACATTTCGAAAAGCTTGCGACGATTCAAAACGAGGTTCATGTGGAAGAATAGCCACTTCCACGCACTGAATGCTTGGATTGTCAGTTTTTGAAAAAATTGGCCTAACTTTCTCATACGGTGTCCATTTCGGGCCCATATCCATATTTTGTTATGTTCGCGACGATTCACAGCTATGATTCAAAACGAGGTTCGTGTGTAAGAACGGGCACTTGCATACACGGAACGCTTGGATTGTATGTTTTCGAAAAAATTGGCATAACTTTCGTATATGGTGTTTGTTTTGGGTCCATACCACATTTCGAAAAGCTCATGACATTTCGAAATGAGATTCGTCTAGAAGAACAGGCACTTGTGTACATAGAACACTTGGATTGTCAGTTTTTGAAAAAATTGTCATAACCTTCACATACGATATTTGTTTTGGGCTTCGAAAAGCTCGCGAAGATTCGAAACTAGGTTCGTGTGGAAAAATAGGAACTTGCGTACATGAAATGCTTGGATTGTTAGTTTTCAAAAAAATTGACATAACTTTCCCATACGATGTCATTTTTTGGCCTATAAACATGTTTCGAAAAGCTCACGACGAGTTGGAACGAGGTTTGTATGGAAGAATGGCCACTTGCATGCACGAAATGTTTGGATTCTCAGTTTTTGAAAACATTGGCTTGACTTTTGCATAAGGTGTTCATTTTGGGCCCATATCCACATTTTGAAAAGCTTGCGACGATTCAGAAAGAGGTTCGTGTGGAAGAACGGGCACTTGCGTACTTGGAATGCTTGGATTGCTAGTTTTTGAAAAAATTGGCATAACTTTCGTATACGGTGTTCGTTTTGGGCCCACAACCACATTTCGAAAAGTTCGTAACGATTCGGAACGAGATTCGTGTGGAAGAATAGGCGCTTGCGTACATGGAATGTTTGGATTGTCAGTTTTTGAGAAAATTGGCATAACTTTCGCATAGGGTGTCCATTTTGAGCCCATCACCACATTTTCGAAAGCTCACGATGATTCGAAACGAGGTTCGTGTGAAAGAATAGGCACTTACATACACAGAACACTTGGATTGTCAGTTTTTGAACAAATTGGCATAAGTCTCACATACAGTGTCCGTTTTGGGCCCATCACCAAATTTTAGAAAGCTCACGACGATTTGAAACGAGGTTCGTGTGGGAGAACAGACACTTGCATAAATGGAATGCTTGGATTGTCAGATTTCAAAAAAATTGGCATAACTTTCGCATATGGTGTCCGTTTTGGGCCCAAAACCACATTTTAAAAAAATTGGGACGATTCGAAATGAAGTTCGCGCGGAAGAACAGGCACTTGCGTACATGGAACACTTGAATTGTCAGTTTTCGAAAAAAATGGAATAAGTTTCACACACGGTGTCTGTTTTGAACCCATCACCACATTTCAAAAAGCTCGAGATGATTCGAAACGAGTTTCGTGTGGGAGAACAGACACTTGCATACACGGAACGCTTGGATTGTCAGATTTCGAAAAAATTGGCATAACTTTCGGAAACGGTGTCCGTTTGGACCCATAACTGCATTTCGAAAAGCTTGCGACGATTTGGAAAGAGGTTCATGTGGAAGAACAGGCACTTGCGTACACGGAACACTTGGATTGTCAGTTTTCGAAAAAATTGGAATAAGTTTCACATACGGTGTCCGTTTTGGAACCACCACCACATTTTAGAAAGCTCGCAACAATTCGAAATGAGGTTCCTGTAGGAGAACAGGCACTTGCATGCACGGAATACTTGGATTGTCAGATTTTGAAAAAATTAGCATTACTTTCGCATACGGTGTCCGTTTTAGTCCTATAACCACATTTCAAAAAGCTCGCGACGATTCAAAATGAGGTTCGTGTGGAAGAATAGACACTTATGTACACGAAATGCTTGGATTGTCAGTTTTAAAAAAAATTGGCATAACTTTTCCATACAGTGTTCGTTTTGGGCCCATAACCACATTTCGGAAAGCTCGTAACTATTCGAAACAAGGTTTGTGTGGAAGAGCAGGCACTTGCGTACACTAAAATGCTTGGATTGTTAGTTTTCAAAAAAATTGGCATAACTTTCGCATACGATGTCCATTTTGGGCCCATAACCACATTTCAAAAAGCTCGCGACGATTCAGAATGAGGTTCGTGTGAAAGTATGGGTACTTGTATACACGAAATGCTTAGATTGTCAATCTTCGAAAAAATTTGCATAACTTTTACATACGGTGTTCGTTTTGGGCCACAACCACATTTCAGAAAGCTCGCGATGATTTGAACGAGGTTCGTGTGGAAGAACAGGCACATGTGTGCACGAAATGCTTGGATTGTAAGTTTTAAAAAAAATTGGCATAACCTTTGCAATTGATGTCTGGTTTGGGCCTATAACCATATTTCGAAAAGCTCGCGACGATTCAGAACTATGTTCGTGTGGGAGAATGGGCACTTGCATGGAATCCTTGAATTGTTAGTCTTCAAAAAATTGGCATAACATTCGTATATGTTATCCATTTTGGGCCCATAACCACATTTTAGAAAGCTCACGATGATTCGGAATGAGGTTCGTGTGGAAGTATGGGTACTTGCGTACATGGAATGCTTGGATTGTAAGTTTTCGAAAAAATTGTCATAACTTTTGCATATGGTGTCCGTTTTAGGCCGTAACCACATTTTAGAAAGTTTGCAACGATTCGGAATGAGGTTCGTGTGGAAGATAAGGCACTTGCGTACACGGAACGCTTGAATTGTCAATTTTCAAAAAAATTGGCCTAATTTTCACCTACGGTGTTCGTATTGGGACCATAACCACATTTCAAAAAGCTTGCGACAATTCGGAATAAGGTTTGCATGGAAGAACAGGCACTTGCGTACACGGAAAGCTTAGATTGTCAGTTTTCGAAAAAATTATTGTTGCCTTCTCATGCGGTATCCATTTTGGGTCCATAATCACATTTCGAAAAACTCGAGACGATTCAGATGAGGTTTGCGTGGAAAAATAGGCACTTGCGTACACGGAATGCTTGGATTGTCAATTTTAAAAAAAAATTTAGCATAACTTTTGCATACAGTGTCCATTTTGGGCCTATATCCACATTTCGAAAAGCTCCTAACGATTCGGAGCGAGATTTCGGAGGAAGAACAGGCACTTGCGTACGCGGAACGCTTAGATTGTCAATTTTCAAAAAACTTGGTGTAACTTTCGCATATGACATCCGTTTTGGTCCCATAACCACATTTCAAAAAGCTCGCGACAATTTGAAAAGAGGTTCACATGGAAGAATGGGCACTTTCGTATGCGGAATGTTTGGATTGTCAATTTTCAAAAAAATTGGTATAACTTTCGCATACGGTGTACGTTTTAGGCCCATAACCACATTTCGAAAAGCTCACGACAATTTGAAACTAGGTTCTTAAGGAAGAACAAGCACTTGCGTACACGAAACGCATGGATTGTCAATTTTCAAAAAAATGGCATAAATTTCGCATATGGTGTCCATGTTGGGCCCACAACCACATTTTGGAAAGCTCCCAACGATTCGAAACAAGGTTGGTGTGGAAGAACAGGCATTTGCGTACACGAAATTTTGAGATTGTAAATTTTCGAACAAATTAGCAAAACATTGCATACGGTGTCCATTTTGGACCTATAACCACATTTTAGAAAGCTCACGACAATTTGGAACGAGGTTCATGTGGAAGGACAAGCACTTACCTACACAGAACGCTTGGGTTTTCAGTTTTTAAAAAAATTAGCATAACTTTCGTATACGATGTCCATTTTGGGCGCATAACTATATTTCAGAAAGCTCATGACGATTTGAAGCAAAGTTCGCATAAAAGAACCGGTACTTGCAGAACGCTTGGATGGTCAACTTTCAAAAAAATTGCCATAACATTCGCATACGGTGTCCATTTTGGGCCAATAACCACATTTTGCAAAGCACGCAATGATTTGGAACGAGGTTTGTACGGAAGAACAGTCACTTAGGTACACGGAACGCTTGGATTGTCAGTTTTCGAAAAAATTGGTGTAACATTCACATATGGTGTCCATTTTTGTCACATAACCACATTTTGAAAAGCTCGCGATGATTCAGAACAAGATTAGTCTGGAAGAACAAGCACTTGCTTACATGAAACGCTTGGATTCTGAGCTTTCAAAAAAATTGGCGTAATTTTCACATACAATGTCCATTTTGGTCCCATAACCACATAACGGAATGCTCGCGACGATTCGTAACGAAGTTTGCGTCGAAAAAAGGCACTTACGTTCATGGGAATGCTTGGATTGTCAATTTTTGAAAAAATTGGCTCAACTTTCACATACAATGTCCGTTTTGGTCCCATGACCACATTTTGGAAAGCTCGCGATGATTTGGAATGAGGTTCACAAGGAAGAACAGACACTTGCATACACGGAACGCTTGGATTGTCAGTTTTCAAAAAAATTGGCGCAACTTTCATATACGGTGTCTGTTTTGGTCCCATAACCACATTTTGGAAAGCTCGCGATGATTTAGAATGAGGTTCGCAAGGAAGAACAGGCACTTGCCAACACGGAACGCTTGGAATGTTAGTTTTCAAAAAAATTAGTGTAAGAATTCACATATGGTGTCCGTTTTAGTCACATAACCACATTTTGAATAGCTCGTGACGATTCGGAACAAGGTTCGCATGGAAAAGTAGGTACTTACGTACATAGAACGCTTGGATTGTCCATTTTCGAAAAAATTGGCGTAACTTTCGGATACAGTGTCTGTTTTGGCCCAATAACCACCCTTCGGAAAGCTCACGAAGATTCGGAACGAAGTTCTCGTGGAAAAATAGACACTTACATTCACCAGAAAGCTTAGATTGTAAGTTTTCGAAAAAATTGGCGTAACTTTCGTATACGGTGTCCGTTTTGGTCCCATAACCACATTTCGAAAAGGTCAAGATTATTTGGAAAGAGGTTCGCTTGGAAAAATGAGCACTTGTGTACGCAGAATGCTTGGACTGTCAATTTTCAAAAATATTGGTATAACTTTCACATACGATGTCCATTTTGGGCCCATAACCACATTTTAAAAACCTCGCAACGATTCGAAATGAGGCTCTTAGGGAAGAATAGGTACTTGCGTTCACGGAATGCATGGATTGTCAATTTTCAAAAAAATTGGCATAACTTTTGCTTACGGTGTTCATTTCAGGCCCACAACCACATTTCAGAAAGTTCACGATGATTCAAAATGAGGTTGGCATGGATGAACAGGCACTTGCGTATACAGAATGCTGAGATTGTCAATTTTCGAACAAATTAGTAAAATTTTTGCATATAGTGTCCGTTTCGGGCCATTAACCACATTTTGGAAAGCTCGCAACGATTTGAGAATAGGCACTTGCATACACGGAATGCTTGGATTCTCAATTTTTGAAAAAATTGGCGTAACTTTTGCATACATTGTCCGTTTTGGTCCCATAACACATTTCAAAAAGCTCGTGACGATTCAAAACAAGTTCGCGTGGAAAAATAGGCACTTATGTTCATAGAAATGCTTGGATTGTCAGTTTTCAAAAAAATTGGTGTAACTATCACATATGGTGTCCTTTTTGGTCCCATAGCCACATTTCGGAAAGCTCGCAGCGATTTGAAATGAGTTTCATCTGGAAGAACAAGCACTTGCATACACGAGAATGCTTGGATTGTCAATTTTTGAAAAATTGGCATAACATTTGCATACAATGTCTGTTTTGGGCCTATAACCACATTTCACAAAGCACGCGGTGATTCATAATGAGGTTCACGTGGAAGAACAGGTACTTACGTTTACTGAACACTTGGATTGTCAGTTTTCTAAAAAATTAGCTTAACTTTCACATATGGTGTCCATTTTGGTTACATAATCATATTTCAGAAAGCTCGCAATGATTTGGAATAAGGTTTATGCGGTAGAACGTGCACTTACGTATACGGAATGCTTGGATTATTAGTTTTTGAAAAAATTGCGTAACTTTGCATACGTTGTTCGTTTTGGTCCAAAACCACATTTCGAAAAGTGCGTGATGATTTGGAATGATGTTCACGTGGAAAAACTGGCACTTGCGTTCATGGGAATGCATGGATAGTCAATTTTCAAAAATATTGGCGTAACTTTTGCTTATGGTGTCCGTTTTGGTCTCATAACCACATTTTGGAAAGCTCGCAATGATTCAAAATGAGGTTCGCATGGAAGAAAAAGCACTTGCATACATGGGAATGCTTGGATTGTCAGTTTTCAAAAAAATTGGCATAACTTTCGCATACGGTGTCCGTTTTGGGCCACATAACTACATTTCGATAAGCTCGCGACGATTCGGAATGAGGTTCCTGGGGAAGAAAAGGCACTTGTGTACACGGAACGCTTGGATTGTCAGTTTTTGAAGAAATTGGCGTAACTTTCTCATACAGTATCCATTTTGGGTCCATAATCACATTTCGAAAAAAGCTCGCGACGATTCAGAATGAGGTTTACGTGGAAGAATAGGCACTTGCGTACACAAAATAACTTTTGCATACGGTGTCCGTTTTGGGCGCATAACCACATTTTGGAAAGTGCATGATGATTCGGAACAAGCTTCACGTGGAAGAACAGGCACTTGCGTACAAGGAATGCTTGGATTGTCAGTTTTCAAAAAAACTGGCATAACTTTTGCATATGATGTCCATTTTGGACCCATAAACACATTTCGAAAAGCTCGCAACGATTCAGAACTAGATTCGTATGGATGAACCAGTACTTGTAGGATTGTCAATCATCGAAAAAATTGGCATAACTTTCGCATACCGTGTCATTTTTGAACCCGTAACCACATTTTGAAAAGCTCGTGATGATTTGGAGCAAGATTTCAGAGGAAGAATCGGCATTTTTGTACACAGAACGCTTGGATTGTCAATTTTCAAGAAAATCGGTGTAACTTTCACATACGGTGTCTGTTTTCTTCCCATAACCAAATTTTCGACAGCTCGCGACGATTTGGACTGATGTAATCATGGAAGAACAGGCACTTGCTTACACGAAATGTTTGGATTGTCAGTTTTCTATCAAATGAGCATAACTTTCACATACGGCATCTGTTTTAGGCCCATAACCACATTTCGAAAATTTCACGACGACTTGAAATGAGGTTCCTCAGGAAGAACGGGCACTTGCATACACGGAATGCATGGATTGTCAGTTTTCAAAAAATTGACATAACTTTTGCACACGGTGTTCATTTTGGGCCCATAACCACATTATGGAAAGCTCACCATGATTTGGGACTAGGTTCATGTGAAAGAATAGGCACTTGTGTACACGAAACGCTTGGATTGTCAGTTTTCAAAAAAATTGGCAGAACTTTCACATTTGATGTCCATTTTGGGCCCATAACCACATTTTGAAAAGAGAGCAACGATTTGGAATGTGTTTCGCGTGGGAGAATAGACACTTGCATACACGGAATGCTTGGATTGTCAGTTTTCGAAAAAATTGCATAACTTTCGTATATGGTGTTCGTTTTGGGCCCAGAACCACACTTCGAAAAGCTTGCGACGATTCGGAATGAGGTTCCTAGGGAAGAATAGGCACTTGCGTACACAAAATGTATGGATTGTCAGTTTTCAATAAAATTGGCATAACTATTGCATATGATGTCCATTATGGGCCCATGACCACATTTTGGAAAGCTCGCGACGATTCGGAATGAGGTTGGTGGGAAAGAATAGATACTTGGATTGCCAGTTTTTTGAAAAAATTAGCATAACTTTCGCATACAGTGTCCATTTTGGACCCATAACCAAATTTCGAAAAGTTTGCAAAGATTCAGAACGAGGTTCGTGTGGAAGAACAGGCACTTGCATAAACGAAATTCTTGGATTGTCAGTTTTCAAAAAAATTGGCATAATTTTTGCATACGGTGTCTGTTTTGGGCCCATACCCACATTTCAGAAAGTTCGCGATGATTTGGAATGAAGTTCGCATAAAAGAACACTTGCGTACACGAAATGCTTGGATTGTGAGTTTTCAAAAAAATTGGCATAACATTCACATATGGTGTCCGTTTTGAGCCCATAACAACATTTCATGAAGCATGCAGCGATTCGAAACAAGGTTCCCATGGAAGAATAGGCACTTGCGTGCATAGAACGCTTGGATGTATCAGTTTTCGAAAAAATTGGCGTAACTTTCGCATACGGCGTCCATTTTTGTCCCATAACCACATTTCAAAAAGGCCGCGATGATTTGGAAAGAAGCTTGCACGGAAGAATAGGAACTTGTGCACACGGAATGCTTCGATTATCACTTTTCGAAAAAAATGGGCATAACTTTCGCATACCGTGTCCGTTTTGGGCCCAGAACCACATTTCAAAAAGCTCGTGACGATTCGAAATGAGGTTTCGAGGGAAGAACAGACACTTGTGTACACGTTACACATGGATTGTCAGTTTTCAAAAAAATTGGCATAACTTTTGCATACGATGTCCGTTTTGGGCCCACAACTAGATTTTGGAAAGCTCGTGATGATTCGGAATGAGGTTGGCCTGGAAGAACAAGTACTTATGTACACATAATGCGAGGATTGTTAGTTTTCGAAAAAATTAATTTAACTTTTGCGTACGGTTTTCATTTTTGACCCATAACCACGTTTCAGAAAGCTTGCGATGATTTAAAATGAGATTCATGTGGAAGAACAGACACTTACGTAAACAGAATACTTGGATTGTTAGTTTTCAAAAAAATTGGCATAACTTTCACATAATGTGTCCGTTTTGGGCCCACAACCACATTTTAGAAAGCTCACGACGATTCGGAACGAAGTTCGCATAAAAGAATAGACACTTGCGTACATGGATCACTTAGATTGTCAATTTTCAAAAAAATTGACATAATATTCGCATACAGTGTCCGTTTTGGGCCCATAACCACATTTCGCCAAGCATGCGGCGATTTAAAATGAGGTTCTCGTGGAAGAACAGGCACTTGCGTACACAGAACACTTGGATTGTCAGTTATCGAAAAATTTGGCGAAACTTTAACATATGCTGTCCATTTTGGTCACATAATCACATTTCAAAAAGCTCGCGATGATTCGGAACAAGGTTCGCATGAAAGAATAGGCACGTGCATACACGGAATGCTTGAATTGTTAGTTTTTGACAAAATTAGCGTAACTTCCCATAACCACATTTCAAAAAGCTCGCGATGATTTGAAACGTAGGTCGCGTGGAAAAATTGGCACTCACATTCATGGAAATGCTTGGATTGTCAGTTTTCAAAAAAACTGGCGTAACTTTCACATACGGTGTCCGTTTTGGTCCTATAACCACATTTCAAAAAGTTCACGACGATTTGGAATGACGTTCGCATGGAAGAATAGGCACTTGCATACACGGAATGCTGGGATTGTCAGTTTTCGAAAAAATTGATGAAACTTTCACATATGGTGTCCATTTTGGTCACATAACCACATTTCGAAAAGATCGCGATGATTCGGAATAAGGTTCATGTGGAAGAACAGGCACTTGCATACGCAAAATGCTGGGATTGTTAGTTTTCAAAAAAATTGGCGTAACTTTCGTATATGGTGTCCGTTTTGGTCCCATAACCACATTTCGAAAAGCTCGCGACGATTTGGAACGATATTCGCGTGGGAAATTAGGCAATTGCATACACAGAACGCTTGGATTGTGAGTTGTCGAAAAAATTAGTGTAACTTTCACATACAATGTACATTTTGGTCCCATAACCACATTTTGAAATGCTCACGATGATTTGGAATGAAGTTTGCAAGGAAAAACATGGACTTACATTCGCGAGAATGCTTGGATTGTTAGTTTTCGAAAAACTTGGCGTAACTTTCGCATACGGTGTATGTTTTTATCCCATAACCACATTTCAGATAGCTCGCAACAATTCAAAATGGGGTTTGCGTGGAAGAATAAGCACTTGCGAACATGGGAGCACTTGGATTGTCAATTTTCAAAAAAATTAGCATAACTTTCACATACAATGTTCGTTTTGGGCCCAGAACCATATTTTGGAAAGCTCTCGACGATTTGGAATGAGGTTGGCGTGGAAGAACATGCAGTTGCATACACAGAATGCAAGAATTGTTAGTTTTCGAAAAAATAGGCATAACTTTCGCATATGGTGTCCGTTTTGGTCCCATAACCACATTTCGAAAAGCTCACGATGATTCATAACGACGTTCGCGTGGAAAAATAGGCACTTACGTACACGAAATGCTTAGATTGTGAGTTTTTAAAAAAATTTGGCGTAACTTTCACATACAGTGTACATTTTGGTCCCATAACCACATTTCAAAATGCTCGTGATGATTCGCAATGAAGTTCGCGTGGAAAAACCCGAACTTACATTCACAGGAATGCTTGGATTGTCAGTTTTCGAAAAGCTTGGCATAACTTTTGCATACGGTGTCCACTTGGTCCTATAACATCATTTCAGAAAGCTTGCGACGATTTGAAATGAGGTTCGTGTGGAAAAATAGGCACTTGTGTACAAGAAACGCTAGGATTGTGTGTTTTTGAAAAAATTGGCGTAACTTTCGCATACGGTGCACATTTTGGTCCCATAACCACATTTCAAAATGCTCGTGATGATTCAAAACGAAGTTCACGTGGAAAAATAGGGACTCACATTCACGAGAATGCTTAGATTGTCAGTTTTCGAAAATCTTGGCGCAACTTTCGCATACGGTGTCTGTTTTGGTCCCATAACCACATTTCAGAAAGATCGGGATGATTCGAAATGAGGTTAGCATAAAAGAATAAGCACTTATGTAAATGGGAATGCTTGGATTGTCAGTTTTTGAAAAAATTGGCAAAACTTTTGCATACAGTGTCTGTTTTGAGCCCATAACCACATTTCAAAAAGCTCGCGATGATTCGGAATAAGGTTCGCTAGGAAGGACAGGCACTTCCAAACACAGAACACTTGGATTGTCAGTTTTCAAAAAAATTTGTGTAACTTTCACATGCAGTGTCCGTCTCAGTCCCATAACCACATTTTCGAAGCTTGCGATGATTCGGAACGAGTTTTGCATGGAAGAATAGGCACTTGCATAAACGAAATGCTTGGATTGTCAGTTTTTGATTAAATTAGCATAACTTTCACATACGGTGTCCATTTTGGGCCCATTACCACATTTCGTAAAGCTCGTGACGATTTGAAATGAGATTCCTTGGGAAGAACAAGAACTAGCATACACGGAACGCATGGATTGTCAGTTTTCAAAAAATTGGCATAACATTCGCATACGGTGTCCGTTTTGGGCCCATAACCACATTTCGTCAAGCATGCGACAATTCAGAATGAGGTCTTCGTGGAAGAACAGGCACTTGCGTACACAGAACGCTTGGATTGTCAGTTATCGAAAAAATTGGCATAACTTTAACATATGGTGTCCATTTTGGTCACATAACTTCATTTTGAAAAAGCTCGCGATGATTCGAAATAAGGTTCATGTGGAAGAACAGACATTTGCGTACGTGAAATGCAGGGATTGTTAGTTTTCAAAAAAAGTGGCGTAACTTTCGCATACGGTGTACATTTTGGTCCTATAACCACATTTCAAAATGTGCATGATGATTCGGAACAAAGTTTGCGTGGAAAAACATGGATTTACATTCACGAGAATGCTTAGATTGTCAGTTTTCAAAAAACTTGGCATAACCTTTGCATACAGTGTCTGTTTTTATCCCATAACCACATTTCAGAAAGCTCGTGACGATTCAAAACGAGGTTCGCGTGGAAGAAAAAGTACTTCCGTACACGGGAATGCTTGGATTGTCAATTTTTGAAAAAATTATTATAACTTTCACATACAATGTTCATTTTGGGCCCACAACCACATTTCGAAAAGCTCTCGACGATTTGGAATGAGGTTGGCATGGAAGAACATGTACTTGTGTACACGGAATTTGGGAATTGTTAGTTTTCGAAAAAATTGGCGTAACTCTCGTATATGGTGTCCGTTTTGGTCCTATAACCACATTTCGAAAAGATTGCGACGATTTAGAATGACGTTCGTGTGGAAAAATAGGCAATTGCGTACACGGAACGCTTAGATTGTGAATTTTCAAAAAAATTGGCGTAACTTTCGCATACGGTGTACATTTTGGTCCCATAACCACATTTCGAAATGCTGGTGATGATTGGCAACGAAGTTAGCATGGAAAAACACGGACTTACATTCCCAAGAATGCTTGGATTGTCAGTTTTAGAAAAACTTGTCATAACTTTTGTATACGATGTCCATTTTGGTCCCATAACCACATTTCAGAAAGCTCACAATGATTCAAAATGAGGTTCGCGTGGAAAAATAAGCACTTGTGTACATGGAATGCTTGGATTGTGAGTTTTTGAAAAAAATTGGTGTAACTTTCGTATACGGTGTACATTTTGGTCCCATAACCACATTTCAAAATGCTCATGATGATTCGGAATGAAGTTCGCATGGAAAAACATGTACTTACATTCATGAGAATGCTTGGATTGTCTGTTTTCAAAAAACTTGGCGCAACTTTCGCATACGGCGTTCATTTTGGTCCTATAACCACATTTCAGAAAACTCACGACGATTCGAAATGAGGTTAACGTAGAAGAATAAGCACTTGTGTACACGGGAATGCTTGGATTATCAGTTTTCGAAAAAATTAGCATAGCTTTCATATACGGTGTCTGTTTTGGGCCCATAACCACATTTAGAAAAGCTCACGATTATTTGGAATAAGGTTCGCGAAGAAGAACCGGCACTTCCATACATGGAACACTTGGATTGTCAGTTTTCAAAAAATTTGTGTAACTTTCACGTACGGTGTCCGTTTTGGTCCCATAACCGTATTTTCGAATGCTCGCGACGATTTGGAACGAGGTTCGAATGGAAGAATCGGCACTTGCGTACACGGAATGCTTAGATTGTCAATTTTTTATTAAATTAGCATAACTTTCACATACGGTGACCGTTTTGGGCCCATTACCACATTTCGAAAAGCTCGTGACAATTTGAAACGAGGTTCCTCAGGAAGAACAAGCACTTACGTACATGAAATGCATAGATTGTCAGTTTTCAAAAAATTGGCATAACTTTCACATACGGTGTCTGTTTTGGGCCCATAACCACATTTTGGAAAGCTCGCAACGATTCGAAACTAGGTTCGCACAAAAGAACAGGCAGTTGTATACACGGAATGCTTGGATTGTAAGTTTTCGAAAAAATTGGTAGAACTTTCACATACGGTGTCCGTTTTGGGTCCATAACCACATTTCGAAAAGAGAGCGACGATTCGAAATGAGGTTCACATGGAAGATCAGGCACTTGCATACGCGGAATGCTTGGATTGTCAATTTTCGAAAAAAATGCATAACATTCACATACGGTGTCCGTTTTGAGCCCAGAACCACATTTCGAAAAGCTCGCGACGATTCAGAATTATGTTCCTAGGGAAGAATAGGCACTTACGTACATGAAATGCATGGATGGTCAGTTTTCAAAAAAATTGGCATAACTTTTGCATACGATGTTCATTTTAGGCCCACAACCATATTTTAGAAAGCTCACAACGATTCGGAATGAGGTTGGTAGGGAAGAATAGGCACTTGCGTACATGTAACGCTGAGATTATCAGTTTTCGAAAAAATTAGCGTAACTTTAGCATACGGTGTCTGTTTTGGACACATAACCAAATTTTGGAAAGCTTGCGAAGATTCGGAATGAGGTTCGTGTGGAAGAACAAGCACTTGCATAAATGGAATTCTTGGATGTCAATTTTTAAAAAAATTGGCATAACTTTCGCATACGGTGTCCATTTTGGGCCCATAACCACATTTCAAAAAGCTCGCGATGATTAGGAACGAAGTTCGCATAAAAGAATAGGCACTTGCGTACACGAAACACTTGGATTGTCAATTTTCGAAAAAATTGGTACAACATTCGCACACAGTGTTCGTTTTGGGCCCATAACAACATTTCGTAAAGCATACGATGATTCATAACGAGGTTCCCGTGGAAGAACAGGCACTTGCGTACACAGAATGCTTAGATTGTCAATTTTCAAAAAAAATTGGCATAACTTTCCCATACGGTGTCCGTTTTGGTCCCATAACCACATTTCGGAAAGTTCGCGACAATTTGGAAAGAATTTTGCATAGAAGAACAGGAACTTGCGTATGCGGAATGCTTGGATTATCATTTTTTGAAAAAATTGGCATAACTTTAGCATACTGTGTCCGTTTTAGGCCCAGAACCACATTTCGAAAAGCTCATGACACGGAATGCATGGATTGTCAATTTTCAAAAAAATTGGCATAACTTTTGCATACGGTGTCCGTTTTGGGCCCATAACCACATCTCAGAAATCTCGCGACGATTCAGAACGAAGTTCCCAGAAAAGAACTGGTACTTGCATAACAAATCGCTTGGATTGTCAATTTTTGAAAAAATTGGCATAACATTCACATACGATGTCCATTTTGGGCCCATAAACACATTTCGCCAAGCACACGATGATTCGAAATGAGGTTCCCATGGAAGAATAGGCACTTACGTACACAGAAAGCTTGGATTGTAAGTTATCAAAAAAATTGGCGTAACTTTCACATATGGTGTCCATTTTGGTCACATGACCACATTTCGGAAAGCTCACGACGATTCGGAACAAAGTTCGCATGAAAGAATAGGCACTTGCGTACATGCAATGCTTGGATTTTTAGGTTTCGAAAAAATTGGCTTAACTTTCACATACGGTGTCAATTTTCATCCCATAACCACATTTTGAAAAGCTCGTAATGATTTGGAATGAAGGTCGCGTGGAAAAATAGGCACTCACATTCATGGGAATGCTTGGATTGTCAATTTTCAAAAAAATTGGCGTAACTTTCGTATACGGTGTCCGTTTTGGTTCTATAACCACATTTCGAAAAGCTCGCAACGATTTGGAACGAGGTTCGCATGGAAGAATAGGCAATTGCATACGCGGAACATTGGGATTGTCAGTTTTCAAAAAAATTGGTGTAACTTTCACATACGATGTCCATTTTGGTCATATAACCACATTTCAAAAAGCTCGCGACGATTCAGAATAAGGTTCACATGGATGAACAGGTACTTACGTACACGAAATGCTAGGATTGTTAGTTTTCAAAAAAATTGGTATAACTTTCACATATGGTGTCCGTTTTAGTCCCGTAACGAGATTTCGAAAAGCTCTCGACGATTCGGAATGACGTTCTGTGGAAAAATAGGCACTTGCGTACACGAAATGCTTGGATTTTGAGTTTTTGAAAAAATTGGCATAACTTTTGCATACAGTGTGAATTTTAGTCCCATAACCACATTTCAAAATGCTTGTGATGATTTGAAACGAAGTTCGCATCGAAAAACACGGATTTACATTTACGGGAATCTTGGATTGTCAATTTTTGAAAAAATTGGCGTAACTTTCTCATACGGTGTACATTTTGGTCCCATAACCACATTTCGAAATGCTCATGATGATTCGAAACGAAGTTCGCGTGGAAAAACACGGACTTACATTCACGAGAATGCTTGGATTGTCAGTTTTAGAAAAACTTGGCGTAACTTTCACATACGGTGTCCGTTTTGGTCTAATGACCACATTTTAGAGAGCTTATGACGATTCGAAACGACGTACACGAGAATGCTAGGATTGTCAGTTTTTGAAAAAATTGGCATAACTTTCGTATACGGTGTCCATTTTGGACCCATAACCACATTTCAAAAAGTTTGCAACAATTCAGAATGAGGTTTGCATGGAAGAATAGGCACTTGTGTACACAGAAAGCTTGGATCGTCAGTTTTCAAAAAAATTGACATAACTTACGTATACGGTGTCCGTTTTGGGCCCATAACCACATTTCGATAAGCTTGCGACGATTTGGAAGGAGGTTCCTGGGGAAGAATAGGCACTTGCAACAAGGAATGCTTAGATTGCCAGTTTTTAAAAAAATTAGTGTAACTTTCTCATACGTATCCATTTTGGGTCCATAATCACATTTCGAAAAGCTCGCTACGATTCAGAATGAGGTTTTCGTGGAAAAACAGGCACTTACATACACGAAACTCTTGAATTGTCAATTTAAAAAAAAAATTGGCATAACTTTTCCATACGGTGTCCATTTTGGGTCCACAATCGCATTTCGGAAAGCCCACGACGATTCGAAACAAGCTTCGAGTGGAAAAACAGGCAATTGCGTACACGGAATGCTTGGATTGTCAGTTTTCAAAAAAATTGGCATAACTTTTGCATACGATGTCCGTTTTGGGCCCATAACCATATTTCAAAAAGCTCGCAACGATTCAAAACTAGGTTCGCATGGAAGAACAGGCACATGCATACACGAAATGCTTGGATTATCAATCTTCGGAAAAATTGGTATAACTTCCGCATACGGTGTCCATTTTGGGCTCATGACCACATTTCAGAAAGCTCGCGATGATTCAGAGTGAGATTTTAGGGGAAGAAGCGGCACTTGCATACACGGAATGCTTGGATTGTCAGTTTTCAAAAAAAATGGTATAACTTTGACATAGGTGTCCGTTTTGGTCCCGTAACCACATTTCCCAAACCTCGTGACGATTTGGAACGAGATTCGCCTGGAAGAATAGGTGCTTGCATACACGGAATGCTTAGACAATTTTCGATTAAATTAGCATAACTTTCACATACGGTCTCCGTTTTGGGCCCATTACCATATTTCAAAATGCTCGTGACAATTTGAAACGAGGTTCCTAGGGAGGAACCAGCACTTGCGTACATAGAATGTATGGATTGTCAGTTTACCAAAAATTGGCATAACATTTGCATACGGAGTTCATTTAGTGCCCATAACCACATTTTGGAAAGCTCACGACAATTCGGAACGAGGTTCACATGGAAGAACAGGCACTTGTGTAAACGAAATGCTTAGATCATCAGTTTTCGAGAAAATTGGCATAACTTTCTTATACGGTGTCCGTTTTGGGCTTATAACCACATTTCGTTAAGCTCCCGATGATTTGGTATGAGGTTCCTAGGGAAGAATAGGCACTTACGAACGCGGAATGCTTGGATTGTCAATTCTCGAAAAATTGGTGTAACTTTCTCATACAATATCCGTTTTGGGTCTATAATCACATTTCGGAAAGCTCATGACGATTCAGAATGAGGTTTCCATGGAAGAACAGGCACTTACGTACATGAAACACTTGGATTGTCAATTTTAAAAAAAAAATTGGCCTAACTTTTGCATACGGTGCCCATTTTGGGCCCATAACCACATTTCGAAAAGAACGCGACGATTCAGAACAAGCTTCGAGTGGAAGAATAGGCACTTGTATACACGAAATGCTTGGATTGTCAATTTTTGAAAAAATTGGCATAACTTTTGCATACGGTGTCCGTTTTGGGCCTATAACCACATTTCGGAAAAGCACATGATGATTTGAAGCTAGATTTTAGGGAAAGAACCGGTGCTTACGTAAACAAAAAGCTTGGATTGTCAGTTTTTTAAAAAATGGCATGACTTTCGCATACGGTATCCATTTTGGGCCCATAACCACATTTCGGAAAGAGAGCAATGATTCAGAATGAGGTTCACGTGGAAGAATAGGCACTTGCATACACGGAATGCTTGGATTGTCTATTTTCGAAAAAATTAGAATAACTTTCGCATACGATGTCTATTTTAGGCCTAGAACGACATTTCAAAAAGCTCACGACGATTCGGAACAAGGTTCCTAGGGAAGAATAGGCACTTGCGTACACGGAATGCATGGATTGTCAGTTTTAAAAAAAATGGCATAACTTTCACATACGATGTCCATTTTGGGCCCACAACCACATTTTGAAAAGCTCGTGATTAATTGAAACGAGGTAGGCACTTGCATACACGAAATGCTTGGATTGTCAGTTTTCAAAAAATTGGTATAACTTTCGCATACAGTATTCATTTCCGGACCATAACCACATTTTGAAAAGCTCGCAACAATTCATAATGAGGTTCGTGTGAGAGAATGGGCACTTGCATATATGAAATGCTTGGATTGTCTGTTTTCGAAAAAATTGGCATAAATTTTGCATACGATGTTTGTTTTGGGCCTATAACCACATTTCGGAAACCTCGTGATGATTCGACACGAGGTTCATGTGGAAGTAAGGGTACTTACGTACATGGAATGCTTGGATTGTCAGTTTTCAAAAAACTTCGCATAACTTTCGCATACGGTGTTCCTTTTGGGCCATAACCACATTTCAAAAAGCTCGCGATGATTCGAACGAGGTTCGTATGGAAGAATAGGTACTTGTGTACACGAAATGCTTGGATTGTCAGTTTTCAAAAAAATTAGCATAACCTTCGCATACGATGTCCATTTTGAGTTTATAAACACATTTCAGAAAGCTTGCGATGATTCGGAATGAGGTTCTTGTGAGAGAACAAGCACTTGCATACACGGAATGCTTGGATTATTAGTCTTCAAAAAAATTCGCATAACTTTTGCATACGTTGTCTATTTTGGGCCCAGAACCACATTTCGGAAAGCTCGTGATCATTCGAAACAAGGTTCATGTTGAAGAACAGGCACTTGTGTATATAAAATGCTTGGATTGTCAGTTTTCAAAAAATTGGCATAACTTTCGTATATGGTGTTCGTTTTGAGTCCATCACCACATTTCAGACAGCTCACGACGATTCAGAACGAGATTAGTATGGGAGAACAGGTACTTACGTACATGGAATGCTTAGATTATCAGATAAATTGGCATAACATTCGTATACTGTGTCTGTTTTGAGCCCATAACCACATTTCGGAAAGCTCGCGATGATTCAGAATGAGGTTAGTGTGGAAGAACAAGCACTTGCATACATTGAACGCTTAGATTGTCAGTTTTCGAAAAAATTGGCATAAGTTTCACATATGGTGCTTGTTTTGGGCCCATCACCACATTTTGGAGGGCTCGTAATGATTCGAAATGAAGTTTGTGTGGGAGAACAGACACTTGCATACACGAAAAGCTTGGATTGTCAGATTTTGAAAAAAAATTTGCATAACTTTCACATACGGTGTCCATTTTGGGCCCATAACCACATTTTGAAAAGCTCGCAATGATTTGAAACGAGGTTCATGTAGAAAAATAGGCATTGACGTAAATGGAATGCTAGGATTGTCAGTTTTCGAAAAAATTGGCATAAGTTTCACATACGATGTCCATTTTGGGCCCATCACCACATTTCAGAAAGCTCACGATGATTTAAAATGAGGTTCGTGTGGGAGAACAGGCACTTGCATACACAGAACGTTTGAATTGTCAAATTTTGAAAAAATTGGCATAACTTTCGCATACGGTGTTCCTTTTGGGCCATAACCACATTTCAAAAACCTCGCGATGATTCGAACGAGGTTCGTATGGAAGAATAAGTACTTGTGTACACGAAACGCTTGGATTGTCAGTTTTCAAAAAAATTAGCATAACCTTCGCATACGATGTCCATTTTGAGTTTATAAACACATTTCGGAAAGCTTGCGATGATTCGGAATGAGGTTCTTGTGAGAGAACAAGCACTTGCATACACGGAATGCTTGGATTATTAGTCTTCAAAAAAATTCGCATAACTTTTGCATACGTTGTCTATTTTGGGCCCAGAACCACATTTCGGAAAGCTCGTGATCATTCGAAACAAGGTTCATGTTGAAGAACAGGCACTTGTGTATATAAAATGCTTGGATTGTCAGTTTTCAAAAAATTGGCATAACTTTCGTATACGGTGTTCGTTTTGAGTCCATCACCACATTTCAGACAGCTCACGACGATTCAGAACGAGATTAGTATGGGAGAACAGGTACTTACGTACATAGAATGCTTAGATTATCAGATAAATTGGCATAACATTCGTATACTGTGTCTGTTTTGAGCCCATAACCATATTTCGAAAAGCTCGTGATGATTCAGAACGAGGTTAGTGTGGAAGAACAGGCACTTGCATACACTGAACGCTAAGATTGTCAGTTTTCGAAAAAATTGGCATAAGTTTCACATACGGTGCTTGTTTTGGGCCCATCACCACATTTTGGAGGGCTCGCAATGATTCGAAATGAAGTTTGTGTGGGAGAACAGACACTTGCATACACGAAAAGCTTGGATTGTCAGATTTTGAAAAAAAATTGGCATAACTTTCACATACGGTGTCCATTTTGGGCCCATAACCACATTTTGAAAAGCTCGCAATGATTTGAAACGAGGTTCATGTAGAAAAATAGGCATTGACGTAAATGGAATGCTAGGATTGTCAGGTTTCGAAAAAATTGGCATAAGTTTCACATACGATGTCCATTTTGGGCCCATCACCACATTTCAGAAAGCTCACGATGATTTAAAATGAGGTTCGTGTGGGAGAACAGGCACTTGCATACACAGAATGTTTGAATTGTCAAATTTTGAAAAAATTGGCATAACATTCGCATACGATGTCCGTTTTGGGCCGATAACCACATTTCGAAAAGCTCGCGACAATTCAGAATGAGGTTCGTGTGGAACAACAGGCACTTGCCTACATGGAACGCTTGGATTGTCAATTTTCAAAAAAAATTGGCATAACTATTGCATACGATGTTCATTTTGGTCCCATAACCACATTTTCGAAAGCTCGCGACGATTCAAAATGAGGTTCGTGAGGGAGAACAGGCACTTGCATACACGAAACGCTTGGATTGTTAGATTTTGAGAAAATTGGCATAACTTTCGCATACGGTGTCCATTTTGGGCCCATAACAATATTTCGGAAAGCTCGCGACGATTCGAAATGAGGTTCGTGTGGAAGTACGGGCACTTGGGTACACAGAACGCTTGGATTGTCAGTTTTTGAAAAAATTTGCATAACTTTTACATACGGTGTCCGTTTTGGACCACAACCACATTTTAGAAAGCTCGCGACGATTCGAACGAGGTTCGTGTGGAAGAAAAGGCACTTGCGTACACGGAACGCTTAGATTGTCAGTTTTCAAAAATGTTGGCTTAACCTTTACGTATGATGTCCGTTTTAGGCCTATAACCACATTTCAGAAAGCTCGCGATGATTGAGAATGAAGTTCGTGTGGGAAAAGGGGCACTTGTGTACACGGAACGCTTGGATTGTTAGTCTTCGAAAAATTGGCATAACATTCGTGTACGTTGTTTATTTTCAACCCATAGCCACATTTCAAAAAGCTCGCGATGATTTGGAATGAGGTTCATGTGGAAGTACGGGTACTTGCGTACACAAAATGCTTGGATTGTTAGATTTTGAAAAAATTGGCATAACTTTTGCATATGGTGTCCGTTTTGGGCCCTAACCACATTTCAAAAATCCTGCGACGATTCAGAACGAGGTTTGTGTGGGAGACAAGGCACTTGTGTACACGGAATGCTTGAATTGTCAATTTTTGAAAAAATTGGCATAACTTTCACATGCAGTGTCTGCTTTGGGACCATAACCACATTTCAAAAGGCTTGAGAAGATTTGAAACGAGGTTCGCGTGGAAGAACAGGCACTTGTGTACACGGAATGCTTGGAATTTCAAGTTTTTAAAAAATTGGCATAACTTTCACATACGGTGTTTCTTTTGGGCCCATAACCACATTTCGTTAAGCTCGCGACGATTCAGAATAAGATTTCTAGGGAAGCATAGGCACTTGCATACACGGAAAGCTTGGATTGTCAGTTTTCAAAAAAATTGTCGTAACTTTCTCATACGGTATCCGTTTTAGGTCCATAATCACATTTCGAAAAACTCGCGATGATTTGGAAAGAGGTTCGCATGGAAGAACGGGCGCTTGCATATGTGGAATGCTTGAATTGTCAGTTTTCAAAAAAATTGGTATAATTTTCGCATACGGTGTCCGTTTTGAGCCCATAACCACATTTTGAAAAGCTCACGACGATTTGAAATGAGGTTCTTAGGGAAGAATAGGTACTTGCGCACACGAAATGCATAAATTGTCAATTTTCAAAAAAATTGGCATAAATTTTGTATATGGGGTCCGTTTTGGGCCCACAACCACATTTCAAAAAGCTTGCGACGATTCGAAATGAGGCCGCCGTGGACAAACAAGCACTTGCATACATGAAATTCTGGGATTGTAAATTTTTGAACGAATTAGCGAAACTTTGCATACGGTGTCCGTTTTGGATCTATAACCACATTTCAGAAAGCTCACGATGATTCGTAACAAGGTTTGTGTGGAAAGATAGGCACTTACGTACACGGAATTCTTGGGTTGTCAGTTTTCAAAAAAATTGGCATAACTTTCGTATACGGTGTTCGTTTTGGGCCCATAACTATGTTTTAGAAAGCTCACGAAGATTCGAAATGAAGTTCGTATAAAAGAACAGCACTTCCATACAAGAAAAGCTTGTATGGTCAGTTTTCGAAAAAAATGGCATAACATTCGCATATGGTGTCCATTTTGGGCCCATAACCACATTTTACAAAGCACGCGGTGATTTGAATCAAGGTTCGCATGAAGAACATGCACTTAGGTACACGGAATACTTGGATTGTTAATTTTCGAAAAAATTGATGTAACATTTACATATGGTGTCCATTTTTGTCACATAACCACATTTCGAAAAGCTCGTGACGATTCGAAACAAGGTTAGCGTGGAAGAATAGGCACTTGCATTTATGGAATGCTTGGATTCTGAGCTTTCGAAATAATTGGCATAATTTTCACATACGATGTCCATTTTGGTCTCATAACCACATTATAGAATGCTCGCGACGATTTGTAACGAAGTTTGCATGGAAAAATAGGCGCTTACGTTCACAGGAATGCTTGTATTGTCAATTTTTGAAAAAATTGGCACAACTTTCGCATACGGTGTCTGTTTTGGTCCCATGACCACATTTCAGAAAGCTTGTGATGATTTGGAACGAGGTTCGTAAGGAAGAACAAGCACTTACGTACACGGAATGCTTGGATTGTTAGTTTTTGAAAAAATTGGCACAAGTTTCGCATACGATGTCCGTTTTGGTCCCATAACCACATTTCGGAAAGCTCGTGATGATTAGAACGAGGATCACATGGAAGAACAGGCAATTGGGTACACGGAATGCTTGGATTGTCAATTTTCGAAAACATTGGCGTAACTTTCACATATGGTGTCCATTTTATTCACATAACCACATTTCAAAAAGCTCGCGACTATTCGGAACAAGGTTAGCATGGAAAAATAGGTGCTTGTGTACACGGAATGCTTGGATTGTCCATTTTCAAAAAAAATTAGCGTAACTTTTGCATACATTTCGAAAAGCTTGCGACGATTCGGAACGAAGTTTTCGTGGAAAAATAGGCACTTACGCTCACGAGAATGCTTGGATTGTAAGTTTTTGAAAAACTTGGCGTAACTTTCGCATACGGTGTTCGTTTTCGTCCCATAACCACATTTCGAAAAACTCACGATGATTTGGAAAGAGGTTCGCTTGGAAGAACGGGCACTTATGTACGCGGAATGCTTGGATTGTCAGTTTTCAAAAAAATTGGTATAACTTTCGCATACGGTGTCCATTTTGGGCCCATAACCACATTTCGAAAACCTCGCTATGATTCGAAACGAGGTTCCTAGGGAAGAACAAGTACTTGGGTTCACGAAATGCATGGATTGTCAATTTTCAAAAAAAATTGGCATAACTTTCTCATACGATGTTAGTTTTGGGCCCACAACCACATTTCGAAAAGCTCACGACGATTTGGAACGAAGTTGGCGTGGAAGAACAGGTACTTGCGTACACAGAATGCTGGGATTGTCAATTTTCGAACAAATTAGCAAAACTTTTGCATACGGTGTTTCGGTCCCATAACCACATTTTGGAAAGCTCACGATGATTCGAAATAAGGTTCGCTTGGAAGAATAGGCACTTGCATAAATGGAACGCTTGGATTCTTAGTTTTTGAAAAAATTGGCATAACTTTTGCATACGGTGTCCATTTTGGTCCCATAACCACATTTTGAAAAGTTCACGACGATTCGAAATGAAGTTCGCATGGAAAAATAGGTGCTTACGTTCACAAGAATGCTTGGATTGTCAGTTTTCAAAAAAATTAGCCTAGCTATCGCATACGGTTCCGTTTTGGTCCCATAACCACAATTTGGAAAGCTCACGATGATTCGGAATGAGGTTCGCGTGGAAAAATAGGCACTTGCGCACATGGGAATGCTTGGTTTGTCAATTTTTGAAAAAATTGGCATAATATTCACATACGATGTCTGTTTTGGGCCTATAACCACATTTCGCAAAGCACGCGGCGATTTGGAACGAGGTTCCAATGGAAGAACAGGCAACTGCATACACAGAACGCTCAGATTGTCAGTTTTTGAAAAAAATTGGTGTAACTTTCACATATGGTGTCCGTTTTGGTTACATAACTACATTTCGAAAAACTCGCGACGATTCGGAATAAGGTTTACGTGGAAGAACAGGTATTTACATGCACGGAATGCTTGGATTATAAATTTTCGAAAAAATTGGTATAACTTTCACATACGATGTTCATTTTGGTCCCATAACCACATTTTGGAAAGCTCATGACGATTCGAAACTAGGTTCGCGTGAAAGAACAGGTACTTGGGCACATAGAATGCTTGGATTGTTAGTTTTCAAAAAAATTGGCAAAACCTTCGCATAGGTGTTCTTCTTGGGCCCATAACCACATTTCGAAAAGAGAGCGACGATTCGGAATGAGGTCGCATCGAAGAACAGGCAATTGCATACTCGGAATGCTTGGATTGTCAGTTTTCGAAAAAATTGGCATAACTTTCACATACGGTGTCCGTTTTGGGCCCAGAACCACATTTCGAAAAGCTCACGATGATTCAAAATGAGGTTCCTAGGGAAGAACAGGCACTTGTGTACACGGAACGCATGGATTGTTAGTTTTCAAAAAAATTGGCATAACTTTTGTATACGATGTCCATTTTGGGCCGACAACCATATTTTGGAAAGCTCGCAATGATTCAGAATGAGGTTAGCGGGGAAGAATAGGCACTTGCGTAATGCTAGGATTGTCAGTTTTCAAAAAAATTAGCTCAACATTAGCATACGGTGTCCGTTTTGGACCAGTAACCAAATTTTGGAAAGCTCGCGAAGATTCGGAACGCGGTTCATGTGGAAGAATAGGCACTTGTGTAAACAGAATGCGTGGATTGTTAGTTTTAAAAAAAATGGCATAACTTTCGTATACAATGTCCATTTTGGGCCCATAACCACATTTTAGAAAGCTTGCGATGATTTCGAACGAAGTTTGCATTAAAGAACAGGCACTTACGTACACGGAATGCTTGGATTGTTGGTTTTCAAAAAAATTGAGATAACATTCTCATACAGTGTCTATTATTTGCCCATAACAACATTTCTTAAAGCATGTGGCGATTCAGAACGAGGTTCCCATGGAAGAACAGGCACTTGCGTACACAGAATGGTTGGATTGTCAATTTTCTAAAAAATTGGCATAACTTTCACATATGGTGTCCGTTTTGGTCCCATAACTACATTTCGGAAAGGTCGTGACGATTTGGAAAGAAGTTCGCACGGAAGAATAGGAACTTGCATATGCAGAATGCTTGGATTGTCAGTTTTCAAAAATTTTTACATAACTTTCACATACGGTGTTCATTTTAGGCCCAGAACCACATTTTGAAAAGCTCGTGACGATTCGGAATGAGGTTCCTAGGGAAGAATAGGCACTTGTGTACACGGAATGCATGGATTGTCAATTTTCAAAAAAATTGGTATAACTTTCGCAAACGATGTCCGTTTTGGGCCCACAACCACATTTTGAAAAGCTCACGACAATTCAGAACGAGGTTGGCATGGAAGAACAAGCACTTGCATACATGTAATGCTAGCATTGTCAAATTTTGAAAAAATTAGCATAACTTTTGCATACGTCTTCCATTTTGGACCCATAACCACATTTTGAAAAGCTCGCGATGATTCGAAACGAGGTTCGTGTGGAAGAACAGACACTTATGTAAACGGAATGCTTGGACTGTCAATTTTTAAAAATTGGCATAACTTTCGCATACGGTGTCCATTTTGGGCCCATAACCACATTTCAAAAAGCTCGCAATGATTCTGAGCGAAGTTTGCATAAAAGAACAAGCACTTGCGCACATGGATCACTTGGATTGTTAGTTTTCAAAAAAATGGCATAACATTCACATACGGTGTTCATTTTGGGCCCACAACCACATTTCGCCAAGTATGCGGTGATTCGGAAAGAGGTTCTCGTGGAAGATTAGGCACTTGTGCACATAGAATTCTTGGATTGTCAGTTATCAAAAAATTTGGCGTAACTTTCACATATGGTGCCCGTTTTGGTCACATAACAGCATTTTGAAAAGCTCGCGACAATTCGGAACAAGGTTCATATGAAAGAACAGGCATTTACATACATGGAATGCTTGGATTGTCAGTTTTCGAAGAAATTTGCGTAACTTTTGCATGCAGTGTCCATTTTCATCCTATAACCACATTTTGGAAAGCTCGTGACGATTTGGCGCGACGTTCGCCTGGAAAAAAGGTACTCACGTTTATAGAAATGCTTGGATTATTAGCTTTCAAAAAAATTGGCGTAACTTTCGCATACGGTGTCCGTTTCGATCCTATAACCACATGTCAAAAAGCTCGCAACGATTTGGAACGAGGTTCGCATGGAAGAATAGGTACTTGCATACATGGAACGCTATAATTGTCAGTTTTCGAGAAAATTTGTTTAACTTTCACATATGGTGTCCATTTTGGTCACATAACCACATTTTGGAAAGCTCATGACGATTTGGAAAAAGGTTCACGTGAAAGAATAGGTACTTGCATACACGGAATACTGGGATTGTTGGTTTTCAAAAAAATTGGCGTAACTTTCGCATATGGTGTTCATTTTGATCCCATAACCACATTTCGAAAAGCTCTCGACGATTCGAAACGACATTCGAGTGGAAAAATAGGCACTTGGGTACACGGAACGCTTGGATTGTGAGTTTTAGAAAATATTTACGTAACTTTCGCATACTGTGTACATTTTGGCCCCATAACCACATTTCAAAATGCTCATGATGATTCGGAACGAAGTTCGCGTGGAAAAATAAGAACTTATATTCACGAGAATGCTTGGATTGTGAGTTTTCGAAAAATTTGGCGTAACTTTCCCATACGGTGTCTGTTTTGGTCCCATAACCACATTTCAAAAAGCTTGTGACGATTTGAAATGAGGTTCATATGGAAGAATAAGCACTTGCATACACCGGAATGCTTGGATTGTTAATTTTCGAAAAAAATTGGCATAACATTCACATACGATGTTCGTTTCGGGCCCACAACCACATTTTGGAAAGCTCACGACAGTTCGAAACAAGGTTGGCATGGAAGAATAGGCACTTACGTACACGAAATGCTGGGATTTTCAATTTTTAACAAATTAGCAAAACTTTTGCATATGGTGTCTATTTTGGGCTCGTAACCACATTTTGGAAAGCTCGCAACGATTCGAAAAAAGGTTCACATGGAAGAATAGGCACTTGCATACACGGAACGCTTGGATTCTCAGTTTTTGAAAAAATTGGCATAAATTTCGCATATGGTGTTCGTTTTGGTCGCATAACCACATTTTGAAAAGCTTGCGACGATTCAGAATGAAATTTGCGTGGAATAACAGGCACTTATTTCCACAGGAATGCTTAAATTGTTAGTTTTTAAAAAATTTGGCGTAACTATCGCATACAGTGTCCGTTTTGGTCCCATAACCACATTTTGAAAAGTTCGCGACGATTCGAAACAAGGTTTGTGTGGAAGACCAAGCACTTGCGTACATGAGAATGCTTGGATTGTCAATTTTTGAAAAAATTGGCATAACATTTGCATACGATGTGTGTTTTGGGCCTATAACCACATTTCGCAAAGCACGTGGCGATTCAGAACGAGGTTCGCATGGAAGAATAGGCACTTGCAGAACGCTTGGATTATAAGTTTTTGAAAAAATTGGCGTAACTTTCACATATTGTGTCCGTTTTGGATACATAACCACATTTCGAAAAGCTCGTGACTATTCGGAATAAGGTTTACGTCGAAGAACAGGTACTTACGTACACGGAATGCTTGGATTGTCAGTTTTCGAAAATATTGGTGTAACTTTCGCATACGGTGTTCGTTTTGGTCCCATAACCACAATTCAGAAAGCGCGCGATGATTTGGAACAGAGTTCGCAAGGAAAAACTGGTACTTACATTCATGAGAATGCTTGATAAGTTAGTTTTTGAAAAAATTGGCGTAACTTTCGCATACGGTATCCGTTTTGGTCCCATAAAGACATTTCGAAAAGCTCGCAATGATTCGAAATGAGGTTCCTGTGGACGAAAAAGTACTTGCATACACGACAATGCTTGGATTGTCAATTTTTAAAAAATTTGACATAACTTTCATATATGGTGTTCGTTTTGGGCCCACAACCACATTTCGGAAAGCTCACAATGATTCGGAGCAAGATATCAGAGGAAGAACCGGCACTTCCTTACACGGAATGCTTGGATTGTCAATTTTTGAAAAAATTGGTGTAACTTTCACATACGGTGTCCGTTTTGGTCCCATAACCACATTTTTGAACGAGGTTCGCATGGAAGAACAGGTACTTGCGTACACGAAATGCTTGGATTGTCAGTTTTCGATTAAATTACCATAACTTTCACATACGGTGTCCGTTTTGGGCCAATAACCACATTTTGAAAAGCTCGCGATGACTTGAAACGAGGTTCCTTGGGAAAAATAGGCACTTACGTACACTGAACGCATGGATTGTCAGTTTTCAAAAAATTGGCATAACTTTCGTATACAGTGTCCGTTTTGGGCCCATAACCACATTTTGGAAAGCTCGCGATGATTCGAAACTAGGTTAGCATGAAAGAATAGGCACTTGATACATGGAACATTTGGAATGTCTATTTTTGAAAAATTGACAGAACTTTCGCATACGGTGTCCGTTTTGGGCCCATAACCACATTTCAAAAAGGGAGCGACGATTCGGAATGAGGGTTGCGTGGAAGAATGGGCACTTGCATATACGGAATGGTTGGATTGTCAGTTTTTAAAAAAATTGGCATAACTTTCGTATACGATGTCCGTTTTGGGTCCAAAACCACATTTTGAAATGCTCGCTACGATTTAGAACGAGGTTCATAGGGAAGAACAGGCATTTGCATACACGAAACACATGGATTGTCAGTTTTCAAAAAAATTGGCATAACTTTTGCATATGATGTCCATTTTGGGCCCACAACCACATTTTGGGAAGCTCGCGATGATTCGGAACGAGGTTGGTGGGGAAGAATAGGTACTTGCATACACGTAAAGTTGGGATTGTTAGTCTTCGAAAAAATTAGCATACGGTGTCCGTTTTGGACCCATAACCAAATTTTTGAAAGCTCCCAAAGATTCGAAATGAGGGTCGTGTGGAAGAATAGGCACTTGCGTAAACGGAATGCTTGGATTATCAGTTTTCAAAAAAAAAATAAGCATAACTTTCGTATACGGTGTCCGTTTTGGGTCCATAACCACATTTCAAAAAGCTCGCGATGATTCGGAGCGAAGTTCGGATTAAAGAATAGGTACTTGCGTACACGGAACTCTTGGATTATTAATTTTCAAAAAAATTGGCATAACTTTCACGTACGATGTTCGTTTTGGGCCCATAACAACATTTCGTAAAGCATGCGGTGATTCAAAATGAGGTTCCCATGGAAGTGTTGTAAAATTTTGTTTCGCAAGTGTACGACCCGTAACAAGTAATAGTGGACCTAAGAGTCCGGATTGTCGATCCCACAAGGACTATTTTCTAGCACTTAATTCAATTTTTCTTTTAACTACTATTTGACTAAAATAAATTAAAAGTTGTAAAATTTGAGTTTTAATCAAAATTCTAGAAAATAAATGGATGTTCACTTGATTGGTTGGAGAATCAAATAATGAATAGATGTTAGGGCAGAATAACTTCACCAATTCATCATCTTTACATCTCAAATTAAAACTCAATTCTAATGTAGTGCTCGGTCAAATTCTCCTATTGTATTCAATTTACCCCTCTCGAGTTCTTATTGAGCCTATTCAACTAATTAAATTTCATATCTCTATGCAAATTTAACTTAGTTAAACGAGTTCTATGTCCTAGAAATTCAATTATGACCGCAATAAATGGTATAGGTATCTCTACTCATTATACCAATATACTGGAATTTACTACATGGTCTAAATCCTAAACTCATATCTCTATTTGTAAAGAATTCACAAAAATCATCAAATTATTGATGAGATAATTTAATGCATTCAACTCATAGCAAAATCAACACATGAAAAAAATTAAAAACTAAGAATCTTAATAAGAGAATGTAAAGGATCCCAATTGGTTACATTATTCCCCCCTAACAATGAATTTAGATACTCATAGTACAAGACGAAAAATAGGAAATTGTCTTAGAATACATCACCGAATTTGTAATAAAGATGTAGAAAAAAAAGTAGAATTCTTGCACCAAGATCTCCTTTCCCTTCCAATGAATGCTTATAATATTCAATTGCTTGGTGTTAATCTTCTTGAATTTCACTTTTGAATCTCCCTTTATGTTGTCTTGCCTCCAATGTGTCAAGAACCCCTTAAAAGTATGAGAAAGATGTTTTATAGGTGTCCCTCCATTTTGTGTAGAAGTAGGGTTTTTATGGATTTTAAAACGGCCCTAAAAATGTGCCCTAGATACTCAGTTGCAGCGCCTAAGTGCTACGAGACAATGCTGATGATAGCGCTGAGCGCCTAGGCGCTGCCTCTCGGGTTCAAATTTAATCTTTTTTTTTTTAGTTTCATAGTGCCTAGACGCTATGAATGCAGTGCCTCAGCGCCGTCTTTCTGCCCCGATTCCATGTTTTTAGCCTCTTCGTCAACTTTAATACCTCTTTTCACATCGCCACTCCAAATCTTCAAAACAACACTAACAAACATATCAAAAATGTTCTATACTCACAAGATCTAGCATTTAATCAAGCTAAACTTGTGCAAAATTTATGAGTGAAACAAACTCAACAGGAAGAATAGGCACTTACGTACACAGAATGCTTTGATTGTCAGTTTTTGAAAAAATTGGCGTAACTTTCGCATACGGTGTCTGTTTTGGTCCCATAACCACATTTCAGAAAGGTCGTGACGATTTGGAAAGAAGTTCGCACGGAAGAACAGGAACTTGCGTATGCGAAATGGTTGGATTGTCAATTTTCGAAAAATTTTGTATAAGATTCGCATACGATGTCCGCTTTGGGCCTAGAACCAAATTTTGAAAAGCTCGTGACGATTTGAAGCTAGATTCCTAGGAAAGAATAGGCACTTGTGTACACAAAACGTATGGATTGTTAGTTTTCAAAAAAATGGGCATAACTTTCGCATACGATGTCCGTTTTGGGTCCACAACCACATTTTGGAAAGCTTGCAATGATTCGGAATGAGGTTGGCGTGGAAGAACAAGCACTTGCATACACGTAACACTAAGATTGTCAGTTTTTGAAAAAATTAGCATAACTTTTGCATACGTTTTCGATTTTGGACCCATAACCACATTTCAGAAAGCTTGTGATGATTCGGAACAAGGTCTATGTGGAAGAACAGGCACTTACGTAAAAGAAATGCTTGGATTGTCAATTTTCAAAAAAATTGGCATAACTTTTGCATACGGTGTCCATTTTGGGCCCATAACCACATTTCAAAAAGCTCGCGACAATTCGAAATGAAGTTCGCTTAAAAGAACAGGCACTTGCGTACACGGATCGCTTGGACTGTCAATTTTCAAAAAAATTGGTATAACATTCTTATACGGTGTTCGTTTTGGGCCGATAACCACATTTTGCCAAGCACTCGAAAATTCGGAAAGAGATTCCTATGGAAGAACGGGCACTTGCATACATAGAACACTTGGATTATAAGTTATCGAAAAAATTGGTGTAACTTTCACATAGAGTGTCCGTTTTGGTCACATAACAGCATTTCGAAAAGCTCGCGACGATTCGGAACAAGGTTCGCATGAAAGAATAGGCACTTGTGTACGCGGAATGCTTGGATTCTCAATTTTTGAAAAAATCGGCTTAACTTTCACATACAGTGTCCTTTTTCATCCCATAACCACATTTTGGAAAGCTCGCGACGATTCAGAATGAAGTTCATGTGGAAAAAAGGCACTAACATTATGCTTGGATTGTCAGTTTTCAAAAAAATTGGGATAACTTTCGCATACGGTGTCCATTTTGGTCCTATAACCACATTTTGAAAAGCTCGCGACGATTTGGAACGAGGTTCGCATGGAAGAACAGGCACTTGCATACACAGAATGCTGGGATTGTCAATTTCCAAAAAACTATAACCATATTTCGAAAAGCTCACTGCGATTCGAAATAAGTTTCGCGTTGAAGAACAGGCACTTGCATATACGGAATGCTGGGATTGTTAGTTTTCGAAAAAATTGGCGTAAGTTTCGCATATGGTGTCCGTTTTGGTCCCATAACCACATTTCGAAAAGCTCATGATGATTCGAAATGACATTCGTGTGGAAAAATAGGCACTTGTGTACACGAAATGCTTTGATTGTGAGTTTTTGAAAAAATTGGCAAAACTTTTGCATATGGTGTACATTTTGGTCCCATAACCACATTTCAAAATGCTCATGATGATTTGGAACGAAGTTCGCATGGAAAAACATGGACTTACATTCATGAGAATTCTTGGATTGTCAGTTTTTGAAAAAATTGGCATAACTTTCACATACGATGTCTGTTTTGGTCCCATAACCACATTTAAGAAAGCTCGCGACGATTCGAAATGAAGTTCATGTGGAAGAATAGGCACTTGCGTACACGGGAAGGCTTGGATTGTCAATTTTCAAAAAAATTGGTATAACTCTTGCATACGATGTTCGTTTTGGGCCCACAAACACATTTCAAAAAGTTCGGGATGATTCGGAACAAGATTGGCATGGAAGAACAGGCACTTGCGTACACGGAATGCTGGGATTGTCAATTTTTGAACAAATTAGCAAAACTTTCACATATGTTGTCCGTTTTGGGCCTAGAACCACATTTTTGAAAGCTCGCAATGATTTGGAATAAGGTTCGCGTGGAAAAATAAGCACTTGCATACACAGAAAGCTTGAATTGTCAGTTTTTGAAAAAATTGGCGTAACTTTCACGTATGGTGTCCATTTTTGTCACATAACCACATTTCAGAAAGCTCACGATGATTTGAAATAAGGTTCACGTGGAAGAATAAGCACTTGCATACACGGAATGCTAGGATTGTTAGTTTTCAAAAAAATTGGCGTAACTTTCACATATGGTGTCCATTTTTGTCCCATAACCACATTTCAAAAAGCTCCCGACGATTCGGAATGACGTTCGCATGGAAAAATAGCCACTTGCGTACACAGAATGCTTAGATTGTAATACGATCCAGGAGTCGAGCCCGACAAAGGCAAGTGCGAGACGAGACCCGTTGATAGTCGATGGCGGACCAATGACGCGATCAAGGGCAAAGCAAGTGAAACAAGCGATGGGATTGCTCGTTCAAGAAACTATTGATTGAACCATGTTCGGGACTCAAAATGGGACAAGTTTCGTGTTCGGGTCGAAGGTCGAAACAAAATGGATCAATGCGTTACAAGCAGCCGAAGACGACATTGGGCAGTGTAACCATGTGGCAGCACGGTGCGACCGCACAGCATGATACCGAGAATCAATTGGCTAAAATCTTATTACCATGCGACCGCATGGTTCATTTCTAGACGCGATTTTCCTTTTTTCCACGTTTTTCCTTATTTTTCTAGAATTTCATTCTTAATCAAATTTCTACCATATTGGACGAATATTTTAGGAATTTAGTTAGATTATTAGAATTATATTTCCTTTTGACTCCTATTTTCGAGGAATAGTATAAATAGGAGAATATTTTTTCATTGTAAAAACCTTTGAACTTTTGACATTGCTTAATATTATAGAGAGAGAGTTATTTTTTCAATTTAATTGTTCTTCTTGAACAATCTTGGAACTTATCAAGATTCAACTTCTTGTGGCGTTCTATCAATCGGATTGTGGGTTCTTTCAATTGTAATCAAGGGGCTTTAGATTCTTCGCTAATCTAGGGTTTCTTGGTCCAATTTTTGGGGTTCAAGATCCAAAACCGGGTTACTATTGGCGTTCTTGGGTTCCGCATCAATTTCATTGTGGGCTTCGTAGTTTCCATTGCTACGGGGTTTGCATCAAATTGTAAGTTTTTGAAAAAATTGACATAACTTTCGCATACGGTGTACATTTTGGTCCCATAACCACATTTCGAAATGCTCATGATGATTCAGAACGAAGTTCGCATGGAAAAACACGGACTTACATTCACGAGAATGCTTGGATTGTCAGTTTTCGAAAAACCTGGCGAAACTTTCTCATATGGTGTCCGTTTTGGTTCCATAACCACATTTCAGAAAGCTCGCGACGATTCGAAATAAGGTTCACGTGGAAGAATAAGCACTTACGTACACAGGAACGCCTGGATTGTCAATTTTCGAAAAAATTGTCATAACTTTCGTATACGATGTTCGTTTCGGGCCCACAACCACATTTTAGAAAGCTCGTGACGATTCGAAATGAGGTTGGCATGGAAGAACAGGCACTTGCATACACAGAATGCTTGGATTGTCAATTTTCGAACAAATTATCAAAACTCTTGCATACGTTGTCTTTTTTTGGCCCATAACCAAATTTTGGAAAGCTCGCGACGATTTGAAATAAGCTTCGCGCGGAACAATAGGCACTTGCATACATAGAACGCTTGGATTCTCAATTTTTTTTAAAAAAATTAGCATAACTTTCACATATGGTGTCCATTTTGGTCACATAACCACATTTCAGAAAGCTCGCGACGATTCAAAATAAGGTTCATGTGGAGAACAGGCACTTGCATACACGGAATGCTGGGATTGTTAGTTTTTGAAAAAATTGGCGTAACTTTTGCATATGGTGTCTATTTTGATCCCATAATCACATTTCGAAAAGTTCGCGATGATTCAGAACGAAGTTTGCATGGAAAAATAGGCACTTACACTCACAGGAATGCTTGGATTGTCAATTTTCAAAAAAATTGGCGTAACTATCGCCTACGGTGTCCGTTTTGGTCCCATAACCACATTTCAGAAAGCTCACGATGATTCGAAATGAGGTTTGCATGGAAAAATGGGCACTTGTGTACACGAAACGCTTGGATTGTGAGTTTTTGAAAAAAATCACATAACTTTCACATACAGTGTACATTATTTCCCATAACCACATTTCGAAATGCTCATGATGATTCAGAACGAAGTTTTCATGGAAAAACTTGGACTTACATTCACGAGAATGCTTGGATTGTCAGTTTTCGAAAAACTTGGCATAACTTTTGCATACGGTGTCCATTTTGGTCCCATAACCACATTTTAGAAAGCTTGTGACGATTGGAAATGAGGTTCGAGTGGAAGAATAAGCACTTGAGTACACGAGAACGTTTAGATTTTCAATTTTCGAAAATATTTGCATAACTTTCACTACGGTGTCCATTTTGGGCCCATAACCACATTTCAGAAAGTTCGCGACAATTCATAACGAGGATCATGTGGAAGAATAGGCACTTGTGTACACAGAACGCTTGGATCGTCAATTTTCGAAAAAATTGGCATAACTTTTGCATACGGTGTCCGTTTTGGGGCCCATAACCACATTACGATAAGATCGCGATGATTGGAACGAAGTTCCTCGAGAAGAATAGGCACTTGCATACACGGAACGCTTAGATTGTCATTTTTCGAAAAAATTGGCGTAACTTTCTCATACGGTATCCATTTTGGGTCCATAATCACATTTTGGAAAGCTCACGACGAATCAAAATGAGGTTTGCATGGAAGAATAGGCACTTGAATACACGAAATGCTTGGATTATCAATTTAAAAAAAAAATTGCATAACTTTTGCATACGGTGTCCATTTTAGGCCCATAACCACATTTTAGAAAGCTCGCGACGATTTGGAACAAGCTTCGAGTGGAAGAATAGGCACTTTTGTACACGGAATGCTTGGATTGTTAGTTTTAAAAAAAAAATAGGCATAACTTTTGCATACGATGTCTGTTTTGGGCCCACAACCACATTTCGAAAAGCTCGCAATGATTCGAAACTAGGTTTGCGTGGAAGAACAGGCACTTCCGTAACGAAATGCTTGGATTGTCAATCTTCAAAAAAATTGGCATAACTTTCGCATACAGTGTTCGTTTTAGGACCACAACCACATTTTGGTAAGCTCGTGATGATTCAGAGTAAGATTTTAGGGAAAAATTGGCACTTGCATACACAGAATGCTTGGATTGTCAGTTTTCAAAAAAATTGGTGTAACTCTCACATAAGACGTCCATTTTGGTCCCGTAACCACATTTCCCAAACCTCGTGACGATTTGGAACGAGATTCGCATGGAAAAACCGTGATTGCGTACACGGAATGCTTGGATTGTCAGTTTTCGATTAAATTAGCATAACTTTCACATACGGTGTCCATTTTGGGCCCATTACGACATTTCAAAATGTTCACGACGATTTGTAACGAGGTTCCCAGGGAAGAATAGGCAATTGTGTACACGGATGCATGGATTGTCAATTTGTAAAAAATTGACATAACTTTCGTATACGGTGTCCGTTTTGGGCCCATAACCACATTTTGGAAAGCTCATGACAATTTGGAATGAGGTTCGCATGGAAGAATAGGCACTTACGTACACAAAATGCTGTGATTTTCAGTTTTCAAAAAAATTGGCGTAACTTTCGCATATGGTGTCCATTTTAGTCCCATAGCCACATTTCAGAAAGCTCGCGATGATTCGGTACGGCGTTCACGTGGAAAAATAGGCACTTGCATATACGGAACACTTGGACTGTGAGGTTTTTGAAAAATTGGCGTAACTTTTGCATACAGTGTACATTTTGGTCCCATAACCACTTTTTGAAATGATCGGGATGATTTGGAATGAAGTTCGCACGGAAAAACACTGACATACATTCACGGGAATGCTTAGATTGTCAATTTTCGAAAAACTTGACGTAACTTTTACATACAGTGTCCATTTTGGTCTCATAACCACATTTCAGAAATCTCGCGACGATTTGAAATGAGGTTCATGTGGAAAAATAGGCACTTGTGTCCACGGAATGCTTAGATTGTGAGTTTTTGAAAAAATTGGCGTAACTTTCGCATACGGTGTACATTTTGGTCCCATAACCACATTTTAAAATGCTCATGATGATTCGGAATGAAGTTCACATGGAAAAACACGGACTTACTTTCAAGAGAATGCTTGGATTGTCGGTTTTCGAAAACGGTGTCCGTTTTGGTCCCATAACCACATTTCAAAAGGCTCAAGACAATTCGAAACGAGGTTCACGTGGAAGAATAAGCACTTGCATATACGGGAATGTTTGGATTGTCAATTTTCAAAAAAATTGGTATAACTTTCACATACGATGTCCATTTTGGGCCCATAACCACATTTTAGAAAGCTCGTGACAATTTGGAACGAGGTTCACGTGGAAGAATAGGCACTTGCAAACACAGAACGCTTGGATTGTTAGTTTTTGAAAAAATTGGCATAACTTTCATATACAGTGTCCATTTTTGGCCCATAACGACATTTTAATAAGCTCGCGACGATTTGGAATGAGGTTCTTCGGGAAGGATAGGCACTTGCGTACACGGAATGCTTGGATTATCAGTTTTCAAAAAAATTGGTGTAACTTTCTCATACGGTATCCATTTTGGGTCTATAATCACATTTCGAAAAGCTTGTGACAATTCAGAATGAGGTTTGCGTGGAAGAATAGGCACTTGTGTACACGAAACGCTTGGATTGTCAATTTTTTTTAAAAAATTGGCATAACTTTTGCACACGGTGTCCGTTTTGGGCCATAACCACTTTTCAGAAAGCGCGCGATGATTCGGAACAAGCTTCGAGTGGAAGAATAGGCACTTGAATACACGGAAGCTTGGATTGTCAGTTTTCAAAAAAATTAGCATAACTTTTACATACGGTGTCCGTTTTGGGCCCATAGCCACATTTTTAAAAGCTCGCAACAATTCAAAACTAGGTTTGCGTGGAAGAATAGGCACTTGCATACATGAAATACTTGGATTGTCAATCTTAAAAAAAAATTGGCATTACTTTCGCATACGGTGTCAATTTTGGGCCCATAACCACATTTAGGAAAGCTCGCAATGATTCGGAGTGAGATTTTAGGGAAAGAATAGTCACTTGCATACACAGAACGCTCACTTAGATTGTTAGTTTTCAAAAAAATTGGTGTAACTTTCACATACAGTGTCCATTTTGGTCCCATAACCACATTTCCCAAACCTCGCGATGATTTGGAATGAGATTTGTATGGAAGAATAGGAACTTCCGTACACGGAATGCTTGGATTGTCAATTTTTGATTAAATTAGCATAACTTTCACATATGATGTTCGTTTTGGGCCCATTACAACATTTCAAAATGCTCGCGATGATTTGAAATGAGGTTCCTAGGGAAGAACTGGCACTTACGTACACGAAATACATGGATTGTCAGTTTACAAAAAAATTGGCATAACTTTCGCATACTGTGTTCGTTTTGGGCCCATAACCACATTTTGGAAAGCTCGTGATGATTTGGAACTAGGTTCGCATGGAAGAACAGACACTTGCGTACAGTGGGATTGTTAGTTTTCCAAAAAATTGGTGTAACTTTCACATATGGTGTCCACTTTTGTCACATAACCACATTTTGGAAAGCTCGCGACGATTCGGAATAAGGTTCACATGGAAGAATAGACAGTGCATACACAGAATGTTAGGGTTGCCAATCTTCAAAAAATTGGCGTAACTTTCGCATATGGTGTCCGTTTTGGTCCCATAACAACATTTCGAAAAGTTCACGACGATTCGAAATGACGTTCGCGTGGAAAAATTGGCACTTGCGTACATGAAATGCTTTGATTGTGAGTTTTTTGAAAAAATTGGCGTAACTTTCGCATACGGTGTACATTTTGGTCCCATAACCACATTTCAAAGTGCTCGTGATGATTCAGAATGAAGTTCACGTGGAAAACACACGAACTTACATTCATGGGAATGCTTGAATTGTCAGTTTTTGAAAAACTTGGCGTAACTTTCATATACTGTGTCCGTTTCGGTCCCATAACCACATTTCAGATAGCTCGCGAAGATTCAAAATGAGGTTCGCATGGAAAAATAGGCACTTGTGTACACGGAACGCTTGGATTGTGAGTTTTTGAAAAAATTGGCGTAACTTTCACATACGGTGTACATTTTGGTCCCATACCAACATTTCAAAATGTTTGTGATGATTCAGAACAAATTTCACGTGGAAAAACACAGACGTACATTCACGAGAATGCTTGGATTGTTGGTTTTCGAAAATCTTCGCGTAACTTTTGTATACGTTGTTCGTTTTAGTCCCATAACTAAATTTCAGAAAGCTCGCAACGATTCGAAACGAGGTTCACGTGGAAGAATAAGCACTTGCGTACAGGGGAACGCTTGGATTGTCAGTTTTCAAAAAAATTAGCATAACTTTCGCATATGGTGTCCATTTTAGGCCCATAACCACACTTTAGAAAGCTCGTGACAATTTGGAATGAGGTTCACATGGAAGAATAGGCATTTGCATACACAGAACGCTTGGATCGTCAGTGTTCAAAAAAATCAACATAACTTTCGTATACGGTGTATGTTTTGGGCCCATAACCACATTTCGATAAGCTCACGACGATTTAGAACGAGGTTTCTGGGGAAGAATAGGCACTTGCATACACGGAATGCTTGGATTGTCAGTTTTCGAAAAAATAGGTATAACTTCGGCGTACGGTGTCCATTTTTTGGCCCATAACCACATTTCAGAAAGCTCGTAATGATTCAAAGCGAGATTTCAAGGAAAGAATCGACACTTACGTACACGAAACACTTGGATTGTCAGTTCTCAAAAAAATTGGTGTAACTTTCACATACGGTGTCTATTTTGGTCCCATAACCACATTTCCCAAACCTCGCAATGATTTGGAACGAGGTTTGCATAGAAGAACAGGCACTTGCATACACTGAATGCTTGGATTATCAGTTTTCAATTAAATTAGCATAACTTTCACATGCGGTTTTCATTTTTGGCCCATAACCACATTTTGAAAAGCTCATGATGATTTGAAACTTGGTTCCTAGGAAAGAACAGGTACTTGCATACACGGAATGCATGGATTGTCAGTTTACAAAAAATTGGAAGAACTTTTACATACGCTGTTCGTTTTGGCCCCATAACCAAATTTTGGAAAGCTCGCGACAATTCAGTACTAGGTTCGTGTGGAAAAACTAGCACTTGTGTACACGAAATGCTTGGATTGTTAGTTTTCAAAAAAATTGACAGAACCTTTGCATACGGTGTTCATTTTGGGCCCATAACCATATTTCGGAAAGAGAGCGGTGATTCATAAAGGGGTTCGAGTGGAAGAACAGGCACTTGCATAGACGGAACGCTTGGATTGTTTGTTTTCGAAAAAATTGGAATAACTTTCGTTTATGGTATCTGTTTTAGGCCCAAAACCACATTTTGAAAAGCCCACGATGATTCGGAATGAGGTTCCTAGGGAAGAACATGCACTTGTATACACAGAACGCATGGATTGTCAGTTTTCAAAAAAATTGGCATAACTTTCACATACGATGTCCATTTTAGGCCCAAACCACATTTTGGAAAGCTCGCGATGAATCTAAACGAGGTTGGCGTGGAAGAACAGGCACTTGCGTACACGTAATGCTGGGATTGTCAGTTTTCAAAAAATTAGCATAAATTTTGCATACGATGTCCATTTAGGACCCATAACCACATTTTGGAAAGCTCGCGATGATTCGAAAGGAGAATGTGTGGAAGAACAGGCACTTGCGTAAACGAAATGCTTGGATTGTTAGTTTTCAAAAAAATTGGCATAACTTTTGTATACGGTGTCCATTTTGGGCCCATAACCACATTTCAGAATTCAAAACGAAGTTCGCATAAAAGAACAGGCACTTGCGTGCTTGGAACGCTTGGATTACCAGTTTTTGAAAAAAAATTCATAACATTCGCATACGATGTTTGTTTTGGGCCCATAATAACATTTTGCATAGCATGCAGTGATTCGGAATGAGGTTCCTGTGGAAGAATAGGCACTTATGTACATAGTATGCTTGGATTGGCAGTTATCGAAAAAATTGGCGTAACTTTCACATATAGTTTCCATTTTGGTCAAATAACCACATTTCGGAATGCTCGCGATGATTCAAAACAACATTCGCGTGGAAGAACAAGCACTTGCATCATGGAATGCTTGGATTGTCAGTTTTCAAAAAAAATTGGTGTAATTTTTGCATACGGTGTCCGTTTTCGTCCCATAACCACATTTTGGAAAGCTCGCGATGATTCGGAACAAAGTTCGTGTGGAAAAATAGGTACTTATGTACACGGATCATTTGGATTGTTAGTTTTTGAAAAAAATTGGAGTAACTTTCACATATATTGTCTGTTTTGGTCCTATAACCACATTTCGAAAAGCTTACGATGATTCAGACCAAAGTTTGCGTGGAAAAATAGGTACTTAAGCACACAGAACGCTTGGATTATGAGTTTTCGAAAAAATTGGCATAACTTTCGGATACGGTGGCCATTGTGATCCCATAACCAATTTCGAAATGCTCGCAATTATTCGGAATGAAGTTCACATCGAAAAACACGGACTTACGTTCATAGAAATGCTTCGATTGTTAGTTTTTCAAAAACTTGGCATAACTTTCGTATACGGTGTCCGTTTTGGTCCAATAACCACATTTTGAAATGCTCACGATGATTCAAAACGAGTTTCACATGGAAAAATGAGAACTTGTGTACATGGGAACACTTGGAATGTCAGTTTTCGAAAAAATTGGCATAACTTTTGCATACGATGTTCGTTTTGGGCCCATAATCTCATTTCGGAAAGCTCGCGATGATTTGGAATGAGGTTTGCACGGTAGAGCAGCCACTTGCACACATGGAATGCTTGGATTGTCAGTTTTCCGAAAAATTTACATAACTTTTGCATACGATGTCCGTTTTGGGCACATAAACACATTTCGAAAAGCTCATGACGATTCGAAACAAGCTTCTCATGGAAGAACAAGCACTTCCATACACGGGAATGCTTGGAGTGTCAGTTTTCATCAAAATTGGCGTAACTTTCACATATGTTGTCCGTTTTGGTCACATAACCACATTTAGAAAAGCTCGCGACAATTCGAAAAAAGGTTCGCATGGAAGAATAGGCACTTGCGTACATGGAATGCTTGGATTGTCCATTTTCGAAAGAATTAGCGTAACTTTCCCATGCTGTGTCCGTTTTGATCCCATAACCACATTTTGGAAAGCTCGCGACGATTCGAAACGAGGTTCGTGTGGAATAACAGGCACCTAAGTTCACGAAAAGCTTGGATTGTCAATTTTCTTAAAAATTGGCATAACTTTTGCATACAGTGTCCGTTTTGAGCCCATAACCACATTTCAAAAAGTTCGCGACAATTGTGAATGAGGATTCGGGGGGAAAAATAGGTGTTTACGTACACAGAACGCTTGTATTGTCGATTTTCAAAAAAATTGGCATAAGTATCGCATATGATGTCCATTTTGGGCCCATATGTCATTTCAAAAAGCTCTCGATGAATTGGAACGAGGTTCGCATGGTAGAGTAAGCACTTGCATACACAGAACGCTTGGATTGTCAGTTTTTTGAAAAATTGGCATAACTTTTGCATACGGTGGCCGTTTTGGGCCCATAATCTCATTTCGGAAAGCTCGTGTTCGAAAAGCTCCCGACGATTCGAAACGAGCTTCCTGTGGAAGAACAAGCACTTGCGTACACGAAAATGCTTGGAATGTCAATTTTCGAAAAAATTGGCATAACTTTTGCATACGGTGTCCATTTTGGGCCCATAACCAAATTTCGATAAGCTCGCGATGATTCGGAATGAGGTTCTTGGGGAAGAACAGGCACTTGCATACACGGAATGCTTGGATTGTCATTTTTTGAAAAAAATGGCATAATTTTTGCATACGGTGTCCATTTTGGTCCCATAACCACATTCCAAAAATCTCGCGATGATTCAGAACAAGGTTAGTGTCGAAGAACGGGTACTTGCATACACGAAACACTTGGATTGTCAGTTTTTGAAAAAATTGGCGTAACTTTCCCATACAGTATCCGTTTCGGGCCCATAATCTGATTTTGAAAAGCTCACGATGATTCGAAACGAGGTTCACGTTGTAGAGCAGGCACTTGAGTACACGGAATGCTTGGATTGTCAATTTTCTAAAAAATTGGCATAACTTTTGCATACGATGTCCATTTTGGGCCCATAATGTCATTTTGAAAAGCTCCCGATGATTTGGAACGAGGCTCGCATGGTAGAGCAGGCACTTGCATACATAGAACGCTTAGATTGTCAATTTTTTGAAAAATTGGCATAACTTTCGCATACGGTGTCCGTTTTGGGCCCATAAACACATTTTGGAAATCTCACGATGATTTGAAACGAGCTTCCTGTGGAAGAATAGGCACTTGTGTACACGGAATGCTTGGATTGTCCATTTTCGAAAAAATTGTCATAACTTTCGGATATGGTTGCCGTTTTGGGTCCATAACCAAATTTCGAAAAGCTTAGGATGATTCGGAACGAGTTTCTTAGGGATGAACAAGCACTTGCATACACGTAATGCTTGGATTATCATTTTTCAAAAAGATTAGCATAACATTGGTATACGGTGTCCGTTTTGGTCCCATAACCACATTTCGAAAAACCTGCAATGATTCAGAACAAGGTTCATGTGGAAGAATAGGCACTTGCATACACAGAACGCTTGGATTGTTAGTTTTCGAAAAAATTTACATAACTTTCTCATACGGTGTCCGTTTCGAGCCCACAACCACATTTTGGAAAGTTTGCGATGATTCAAAATGAGGTTCACGTGGAAGAACAGGCACTTGTGTACACGGAATGCTTGATTGTCAGCTTTCAAAAGAATTGGCATAACTTACGCATACAGTGTCCATTTTGGGCCCGTAACCACATTTCGAAAAGCTCGCGATGATTTAGAACAAAGTTCTCATGGAAGAACATGCACTTGTGTACATGGAACGCTTGGATTGTCGATTTTTTTAAAAATTGGTGTAACTTTCACATGCGGTGTTCATTTTGGTCACATAACCACATTTCGAAAAGCTTGCGATGACTCGGAATGAGGTTTATGTGGAAGAATAGGCACTTGCGTACATGGAACGTTTGGATTGTTGATTTTCGAAAAAATTGGCATAACTTTCACATATGGTGTTCATTTTGGTCAATAACCACATTTCAGAAAGCTCGCAACGACTTGGAATGAGGTTCATGTGAAACAATTGGCACTTGCGTACACGGAACGCTAGGATTGTCAGTTTTCAAAAAAATTGGCATAACTTTCACATACAGTGTTCATTTTAGCACCATAACCACATTTTGGAAGGCTCGCGATGATTCGGAACAAGGTTCATGTGGAAGAATAGGTATTTGCGTACATGGAATGCTTACATTGTTGGTTCTTGAAAAAATTGGCATAAGTATCACATACGGTGTCTTTTTTGGTCCCATAATCACATTTCAGAAAGCTCGCGATGATTCGGAGCGAGGTTCATATAGAAGAGTAGGCACTTGCGTAAACGTAAAGCTGGGATTGTCAGTTTTCCAAAAAATGGGTATAACTTTTGTATACGATGTCCGTTTTGGGCCCATAAACACATTTCAAAAAGCTTCTGACGATTCAAAACAAGCTTCATGTAGAAGAACAGGCATTTGCATACATGGAACACTTGGATATTTAGTATTCGAAAAAATTGGCATAACTTTCACATATGGTGTCTATTTTGGTCCCCATAAACATATTTCGAAAAGCTCGCGACTGTTCGAAATGAGGTTCGTGTGGAAGAACAAGCACTTTCATACACAGAATGCTTGAATTGTTAGTTTTCGAAAAAAAATTGCATAACTTTCTCATACGGTGTCCGTTTCAGGCCCACAACCACATTATGGAACGCTCGCGATGATTCGAAACAAGGTTTACGTGGAAGAATAGGCACTTGTGTACACGAAATGCTTGGATGGTCAGTTTTCAAAAAAATTAGTACAACTTTCATATACGGTGTCAGTTTTGGGCCCATCACCACATTTCGAAAAGCTCGAGATGATTCGAAATGAGGTTCGTGTGGAAGAACAGGCACTAGTGTCAACGAAATGCTTGGATTGTCAATTTTTGAAAAAATTGGCATAACTTTCGCACATGGTGTTCATTTTAGACCTATAACCACATTTTGAAAAGCTCGCGACAATTCAAAACAAGGTTCGTGTGGAAGAACAAGCACTTTCATACACAGAATGCTTGAATTGTTAGTTTTTGAAAAAAATTGCATAACTTCCTCATATGATGTCCATTTCAAGCCCACAACCACATTATGGAATGCTCGCGATGATTCAGAACGAGGTTCACGTGGAAGAATAGGCACTTGTGTACACGAAATGCTTGGATTGTCAGTTTTCAAAAAAATTAGCATAACTTTCGTATACGGTGTCAGTTTTGGGCCCATCACCACATCTCAAAAAGCTCACGATGATTCGAAACGAGGTTCGTGTGGAAGAACAGGCACTAGCGTCAATGGAACGATTGGATTGTCAATTTTTGGAAAAATTGGCATAACTTTCGCATATGGTGTTCGTTTTGGGCCCATAACCACATTTCGAAAAACTCGCGACAATTTGAAATGAGGTTCTAGGAAAGAACAGGGACTTGTATACACGAAACGCTTGGATTGTCAGTTTTCAAAAAAATTGGCATAAGTATCGCATACGGTGTTCATTTTGGTCCCATAATCACATTTCAAAAATCTCGTGACGATTCTAAACGAGGTTTCTGTGGAAGAATAGGCACTTGCGTACACGGAACACTTGGATTGTCACTTTTCAAAAAAATTGGCGCAACTTTCTCATACAGTAACCTTTTTGGGCCCATAATCACATTTCGAGAAGCTCGCGACGATTCGGATTAAGGTTCGCGTGGAAGAACAGGCACTTGCGTACACGGAATGCTTAGATTGTCAATTTTCAAAAAAATTAACATAACTTTCGTATATGGTGTCCATTTTGGGCCCATAACCATATTTTGGAAAGTCGCAATGATTCAGAACATGGTTCGTCTGGAAGAACAGGCACTTCCATACACGGAACATTGGGATAGTCCGTTTTGAAAAAAATGGCATAACTTTCGCATACGGTGTCCGTTTTAGGCCCATAACTACATTTCGAAAAGCTCACGACGATTCGGATCGAGGTTCATGTGGAAGAACAGGCACTTATGTACACGAAATGCTTGGATTGTGAGTTTTCGATAAAATTAGCATAAGTTTCTCATATGGTGTCCGTTTTGGGCCTATAACCACATTTCAAAAAGCTCGCGACGATTTGAAACGAGCTTCACATGGAAGAATAGGCATTTACGTACATGGAATGCTTAGATTGTTAGTTTTTGAGGAAATTGGCATAACTTTCGCATACGGTGTCCGTTTTGGTTCTAAAACCATATTTCGTAAAGCTCATGACGATTCGGATCGAGCTTCACGTGGAAGAATAGGCACTTGTGTACACGAAATTTTAGATTGTTAGTTTTTGAAAAAATTGGTATAACTTTCGAATAAGGTGTCCGTTTTTGGTCCCATTTTGAAAAGCTCACGAAGGTTCAAGACGAGGTTCGTGTGGAAGAATAGGCACTTGCGTACATAGAATGCTTGGATTGTCAGTTTTCGATAAAATTGGCATAAGTTTCTCATACGGTGTCCATTTTGGACCCATAACCACATTTCGAAAAGCTCGCGACGATTCGGAACGAGCTTTACCTGGAAGAATAGGCATTTGCCTACATGGAATGCTTGGATTGTCTATTTTTGAAGAAATTGTCATAACTTTCGTATACGGTGTTTGTTTTGGCCCCATAACCATATTTCGAAAAGCTCGCGATGATTCGAAAAGAGGTTCACGTGGAAGAACAGGCACATGTGTACACAGAATGCTTGGATTGTTAATTTTTGACAAAATTGGTATAACTTTTTCATACGGTGTCCGTTTTAGGCCCAAAAATACATTTTGGAAAGTTCACGAATAACTTTCGCATACTGTGTACGTTTTAGGCCCATAACCACATCTCAAAAAGCTCGCAATGATTCGGAACAAGGTTCGTATGGAAGAACAGGCACTTGAGGACAAGGAAAGATTAGGTTGTCAATTTTCGAAAAAATTGGCATAAATTTCCCATACAGTGTCATTTTTGGGCCCATAACCACATTTTGGAAAGCTCAAGAAGATTCGAAATGAGGTTTTAGGAGAAGAACAGAAACTTACGTACATGGAATGCTCGAACTGTCAACTTTTGAAAAAATTGGCATAAGTATCGCATACGGTGTCCATTTTGGTCCAATAATCACATTTCAGAAAGCTCAAGACGATTCAAAATGAGGTTCACATGGAAGAGTTGGCACTTGCATAAAAGCAATGCTTGGATTGTCAGTTTTCAGAAAAATGGGTATGACTTTCGCATACGCTATCCGTTTTGGTCCCATAAACACATTTCGAAAAGTTCGCGATGATTCGAAATGAGCTTCACGTGGAAGAACAGGCACTTGCATACATGGAATGCTTAGATTGTCAGTTTTTGAAAAAATTGCTATAACTTTCGCATACGGTGTCCGTTTTGGTCCCATAACCACATTTCGAAAAGCTCGCGACGATTCGGAATGAGGTTCTTGTGGAAGAAAAGCACTTGCATACACAGACGCTTGGATTGTCAGTTTTTGAAAAAATTTGCATAACTTTCTCATACGGTGTCCGTTTTGGGCCCACAACCACATTTCGGAATGCTTACGATGATTTGGAAAGAGGTTTATGTGGAAGAACAGGCAGTTATGTACACGAAATGCTTGGATTGTTAGTTTTCAAAAAAATTGGCATAACTTTTGCATACAGTGTCTATTTTGGGCCCATCACCGCAATTCAAAAAGCTTGCGATGATTTGGAACAAGGTTCATCTGGTAGAATAGGCACTATCTTAAACGGAAAGCTTGGATTGTCAATTTTCAAAAAAATTGGCATAACTTTCACATATGGTGTCCGTTTTGGTCCTATAATCACATTTTGGAAAGCTCGCGACGATTCGAAATGAGGTTCACGTGGAAGAGCAGGCACTTACGTAAACGTAACGTTTGGATTGTTAGTCTTTTGAAAAATGGGTATAACTTTCGCATACGGTGTCCATTTTGAGCCCATAAACACATTTCAAAAAGTTCGGGATGATTTAAAACTAGCTTTATGTGGAAGAATAGGAACTTGTAGACATGGAATGCTTGGATTGTCAGTATTCAAAATACATGGAACGCTTGGATTGTCAGTATTCAAAAAAATTGGCATAACTTTCGCATACAGTGTCCGTTTTGGTCCCATAACCACATTTCGAAAAGCTGCCGACGATTCGAAATGTGGTTCATGTGGAAGGACAAGCACTTTCATTCACAGAACACTTAAATTGTCAATTTTTGTAAATATTTGCATAACTTTCTCATACGGTGTCCATTTCGGGCCCATAACCACATTCCAGAAAGTTCGCGACGATTCAAAATGGGGTTCTTAGGAAAGAACAGGCACTTGCGTACACAAAATGCTTGGATTGTTAGTTTTCAAACATTAGCATGAGTACCGTATACAATGTCCTTTTTGGTCCCATAATCACATTTCAGAAATCTCGCGACGATTTGAAATGAGGTTCCTATGGAAAAATAGGCACTTGCGTACACAGAACACTTAGATTGTCAGTTTTCAAAAAAAATTGGCATAACTTTCTCATACAATAACTGTTTTGGGCCCATAATCACATTTCGAAAAGCTCACGATGATTCGGATTGAGGTTCGCGTGGAAGAACAGGCACTTGTGTACATAGAATACTTGGATTGCCAGTTTTCAAAAAAATTCGCACAACTTTCACATACGGTGTCTGTTTTGGGCCCATAACCACATTTTGAAAAGCTCGCGATGATTCAGAATGAAGTTCATCTGGAAGAACAGGTAAATACATACATGGAATGTTGGGATAGTCCGTTTTCAAAAAAATTGGCATAACTTTTGCATACGGTATCCATTTTGGGGCCACATATACATTTCGAAAAGCTCGCTATGATTCGGAACGAGCTTCGCATGGAAAAATAGGCACATGTGTACATGGAACACTTGGATTGTCAGTTTTTGGAAAATTTGGTTCAACTTTCGTATAAGGTGTCCGTTTTGGTCCCATAATCACATTTCGAAAAGCTCGTGAAGATTCGGAATGAGGTTCGTGTGGAAGAACAGGCACTTGCGTACACAAAACGCTTGGATTGTTATTTTTGAAAAAATTGGCTTAACTTTCTCATACGGTGTCCGTTTTGGGCCCATAACCACATTTTGGAAAACTCGCGACGATTCGAAATGAGCTTCACATGGAACAGTAGGCATTTGGATACATAGAACACTTGGATTATTAGTTTTCGAAAAAATTGGCATAACTTTCGCATACGGTGTCCGTTTTGATCCCACAGCCACATTTCAAAAAGCTCAAGAAGATTCTTAATGAGGTTCATGTGGAAGAACGGCACTTGCGTACATGAAATGCTTGGATTGTCAGTTTTTGAAAAAAATTGCTTAACTTTCTCATACGATGTCCGTTTTTGGCCAATAACCACATTTCAGAACGCTCGTGACGATTCAGAATGAGCTTCGTATGGAAGAACTGGCATTTGTGTACATAGAACGCTTGGATTGTTAGTTTTTCGAAAAAATTAGTATAACTTTCGCATAAGGTGTCCGTTTTGGTCCCATAACCACATTTCGAAAAGCTCGCAAAGATTTGGAACGAGGTTCGTGTGGAAAAACAGGCACTTGCGTACACGGAACGCTTTGATTGTCAGTTTTTGAAAAAATTGGCTTAACTTTCTCATACGGTGTCTATTTTGGGCCCATAACCATATTTCAAAAAGATCGCGACGATTCGAAATGAGCTTCACATGGAAGAACAGGCATTTGCGTACATAGAACGCTTGGATTGTTAGTTTTCTAAAAAATTGGCATAACTTTCGCATACGGTGTCCATTTTGATCCCATAACCATATTTTAGAAAGCTCGTAACGATTCGAAACTGGGTTCATGTGGAAGAACAAGCACTTACCTACACAGAACGCTTGGATTGTCAATTTTTGAGAAAATTGGTATAACTTTCTCATACGATGTCTATTTCGGGCCCACAACCACATTTTGGAATGCTCGCAACAATTCAGAACGAAGTTCGCATGGAAGAACAGGCACTTGTATACACAGAATGCTTAGATTATCTGTCTATAAAAAAGCTGGCATAACTTTCACATTCGATGTTCGTTTTGGGCCCATCACCACAGTTCGGAAACCTCACGATGATTTGGAACGAGGTTCATCTGGAAGAATAGGCACTAGCATAAATAGAAACCTTGGATTAACAATTTTCAAAAAAATTGGCACAACTTTCTCATACGGTGTCCGTTCTGGGCCCATAACCACATTTTGGAAAGATCGCGACAATTCGAAATGGGGTTCTGGGGGATGAACTAGCACTTACGTACACAGAACACTTAGATTGTCAGTTTTCCAAAAAACTTGCATAACTTTTGCAAATGATTTTTATTTTGGGCCCTTAACCATATTTCGAAAAGCTCGCGACGATTCGAAACTAAGATCCAGGGGACGAACGGGTATTTGCGTACATGAAACACTTGTATTGTCAGTTTTTGAAAAAATTGGCATAAGAATCGCATAAGGTGTCTGTGTTGGTCCCATAACCACATTTCAAAAATCTCACGAGGAATCGGTACGAGGTTCATGTGGAAGAACAGGCACTTGCCTACAGAGAATGCTTAGATTGTCAGTTTTCAAAAAAATTAGCATAGCTTTCACATATGGTGTTCATTTTGGGCCCATAACCAAATTTTGGAAGGCTCGCGACAATTCAGAACGACGTTTATGTGGAAGAATGGGAACTTCCGTACACGAGAATGCTTGGATTGTTAGTTTTCAAAAAAATTGGCATAACTTTCCCATACGGTGTCCGTTTTGGACCCATAACAACATTTTGGAAAGCTCACGACGATTTGAAATGAGGTTCATGTTGAAGAACATGCATTTGCATACTCAAAATATGTGAATTGTCAATTTTTGAAAAAATTGGCATAACTTTCATATACGGTGTCCATTTTGGTCCCAAAGCCACATTTCGAAAAAGCTCTTGACGATTTGAAAAGAGGATCCTAGGGAAGAACAGGCTCTTCCGTACACGGAATGCTTGGATTGTTAGTTTTCGAAAAAAATTGACGTAACATTCACATATGGTGTCTGTTTTGGTCCCATAACCACATTCTAGAAATCTCACGATGCTTCAGAGCGAGGTTCGTGTGGAAGAACAGGCACTTACGTACCCAAAACACTTGGATTGTCAGTTTTCGAAAAAATTGGCATAACTTTTGCACACGGTGTCCGTTTTGGGCCCAAAACCAAATTTCGAAAAGCTTGTGATGATTCGGAACAAGGTTCACTTTGAAGAACTTGCATTTGCGTACACGGAATACGTAGATTGTCAATTTTCTAAAAAATTTACATTACTTTCATATACGGTGTCCATTTTGGTCCCATAATTACTTTTCGAAAAGCTCGCGACGATTCGAAACGAGGTTCCTGGGGAAGAACAGGCACTTGCGTACAGGAATGCTTGGATCATTAGTTTTCAAAAAAATTGGCATAACATTCGTATAAGGTGTCTGTTTTGGTCGTATAGCCACATTTCGAAAATCTCGCGACGATTCGGACCGAGGATCGTGCGTAAGAATAGATACTTATGTACACAAAAAAATTGGATTGTTGGTGTTCGAAAAATTTGGTATAACTTTCATATACGGTGTCCGTTTTGGGCCCAAAACCAAATTTTAAAATGCTCGTGATGATTCGGAACGAGGTTCGCATGGAAGAACGGGCACTTACGTACATGGGAATGCTTGGATTGTCAGTTTTCAAAAAAATTGGAGTAACTTTCACGTACGGTGTTTGTCTTGGTAACATAACTACATTTCGAAAAGCTCGCAATGATTTGAAACGAGGTTCGTGTGGAAGAATAGGCATTTGTGTACACAGAGCGCTTGGATTGTCAGTTTTTGAAAAAATTGGCATAACTTTCGTATACGATGTCTGTTTTGGCACCATAACCACATTTCGAAAAGCTCACAATGATTCGGAACGAGGTCCGAGTGGAAGAATAGGCATTTGCATACATGAAATGCTTAGGTTGTTTGTTTTCAAAAAAATTGGCATAAGTATCGCATACGGTATCCGTTTTTGTCCCATAATCACATTTTGGAAAGCTCACAACGATTTGAATGAGGTTCACGTAGAAGGGTAGGCACTTGCATAAGCGTATTGCTTGGATTGTCAGTTTTCCAAAAAATGGGTATAACTTTTGCATACGATGTCCCTTTTGGGCCCATAACGACAATTCTAAAAGCTCATGACGATTCGGAACGAGGTTCTGGGGATAGAACAGGCACTTACGTACACGGAACACTAGGATTGTCAATATTACAAAAAATTGGCATAATTTTCACATACGTTATCCATTTTGGTCCCATAACCACATTTCAAAAAGCTCACAACGATTCAGAACGAGGTTCGTGTGGAAGAAAAAGCACTTTAATACACAGAATGCTTGAATTGTCAATTTTCAAAAAAATTTGCATAACATTCTCATATGGCATCCATTTCGAAACACTCGCGACGATTCAGAATGAGGTTCACATGGAAAAATAGGCACTTGTGTACACGGAATGCTTGGATAGTCAGTTTTCAAAAAAATTGGCATAACTATCGCATATGGTGTCAGTTTTGGGCCCATAACCACATTTCGAAAAGCTCGCAATGATTCAGAACAAGTTTCGTGTGGAAGAATACGCAATAGGATAAACGGGAAGCTTGGATTGTCAATTTTTGAAAAAATTGGCATAACTTTCGCATACAGTGTCTGTTTTGGGTCCATAACCACATTTTGGAAAGCTCACAACGATACCAAACGGGGTTCTTGAGAAAGAATAGGCACTCTCATACACAGAACACCTGGATTGTCAATTTTTGAAAAAATTAGCATAAGTATCGCATACGGTGTCTCTTTTGGTCCCATAATCACATTTTAGAAATCTTGCGACTATTTAAAATGAGGTTCCTATGGAAGAATAGGAACTTGAATACATGGAACACTTCGATTGTCAGTTTTTGAAAAAATTGGCGTAACTTTCTCATACAAAAACCGTTTTGGGTCCGTAATCATATTTCGAAAAGCTCGTGACGATTTGGATTGAGGTTCACGTGGAAGAACTGGCACTTGTGTACACGAAATGCTTGGATTGTCAGTTTTCAAAAAAATTGGCATAACTTTCATATATGGTGTCTATTTTAGGCCCATAACCACATTTCGGAAAGCTGGCAATGATTCAGAATGAAGTTCGCTTGGAAGAATAGGCACTTGCATACATGGAACGTTGGGATAGTCCTCAAAAAAATTGGCATAAGTTTTGGATACGGTGTCCGTTTTGGGCCCATAACTACGTTTCAAAAAGCTCACGACAATTTGGGATGAGCTTCGCGTTGAAGAATAGGTACTTGTGTACACGGAATGCTTAGATTGTCAGTTTTTTTAAAAAATGGTATAACTTTTGCATAAGGTGTCCGTTTTGGTCCAATAACCACATTTCGAAAAGCTCGTTAAGATTTGGAATGAGTTTCGTGTGAAAAAATAGGTACTTACGTACACGAAACGCTTGGACTGTCAGTTTTAAAAAAAACTGGCATAACTTTTTCATATGGTGTCCGTTTTGGGCCTATAACCACATTTTAGAAAGCTCGCGACTATTCAGAATGAGCTTCGCATGGAAGAACAGGCATTTGCATGCATGGAACACTTGGATTGTCAGTTTTTGAAAAAAATTGAATAATTTTCGTATACGGCGTTCGTTTTGGTCCCATAACCATATTTGAAAAAGCTCACGATCATTCGGAACAAGGTCCGCATGGAAGAACAGCCACTTGCATACACAGAACACTCGGATTGTCAGTTTTCGAAAAAATTGCCATAACTTTCTCATACAATGTCCATTTTGGGCCCATAACTACATTTTAAAACGCTCACGATGATTTGGAACAAGATTCCCGTGGAAGAACAGGCACTTATATACATGGAACGCTTGGATTGTCAGTTTTTGAAAAAATTGGCATAACTTTCGCGTACGGTGTACGTTTTGGGCCCATAACCACATTTTGGAAAGCTCATAATGATTCGAAACGAGTTTTGTGTGGAAGAACAGGTAGTTGAGTACAAGGAAAGCTTAGGTTGTCAATTTTTGAAAAAATTGGCATAACTTTCACATATGGTGTCCCTTTTGGGGGCCATAACCACATTTCGGAAAGTTCACGACGATTTGAAACGGGGTTCCAAGGGAAGAATAGAAACTTATGTACACAAAATGCTCAGATTGTCAGTTTTCAAAAAAATTGGCATAAGTATCGCATACGGTGTCCGTTTTTGTCCCATAATCACATTTCAAAAAGCTCGTAATGATTTGAAATGAGGTTCGTGTGGAAGAGCAGGCACTTGCGTAAACGTAACGCTTGGATTGTCAGTTTTTCAAAAAATGGGTATAACTTTTGCATACAGTGTCTGTTTTGGGCCCAAAAACACATTTCGGGAAGCTCGCGACGATTCAAAACGAGCTTCGCGTGGAAAAAAGGCACTTGCATACATGGAATGCTTAGATTGTCTATTTTTGAAAAAAATTGCATAACTTCCGCATACGATGTCCGTTTTGGTCCCATAACCACATTTTGAAAAGCTTGTGACTACTCGGAATGTGGTTCGTGTGGAAGAGCATGCACTTATGTACACAAAATGCTTGGATTGACAGTTTTTGAAAAAACTAGCATAACTTTTGCATACGGTGTTTTTTTGGGCCCATAACCAAATTTTGGAAAGCTCGCGACGATTTGGAACGAGGTTTGCTTGGAAGAACGGGCACTTGCGTACACGGGAATGCTTGGATTGTTAGTTTTCAAAAAAATTGGCATTATTTTCACATACTATGTATATTTTTGTCCCATAACCACATTTCGGAAAGATCGTGACAATTCGGAACGAGGTTTATGTTGAAGAATAGGCACTTGCGTACACGGAGTACTTAGATTGTCAGTTTTCAAAAAAATTGGCATAACATTCACACATGGTGTCTGTTTTTGTCCCATAACCACATTTTAGAAATCTCACAACGCTTCGAAACAAGGTTCATGTGGAAGAACAGGCACTTGTGTACACAGAACACTTGGATTGTCAGTTTTCAAAAAAATTGGCATAACTTTTGCATACGGTATCAGTTTTGGGCCTAAAACCAAATTTTGAAAAGCTCGCAATGATTTGTACAGAGGTTCGCATGGAAGAATGGGCACTTGCATACACGGGAGCACTTGGATTGTTAGTTTTAAAAAAATTGGCATAACCTTCGCATACAGTGTCCGTTTCGAGCCCATAACCACATTTCAGAAAGCTCGTGATAATTCGAAACAAAGTTCACATTGAAAAACATGCATTTGTGTACATGGAATGCATGGATTGTCAATTTTCAAAAAAATTGGCGTAACTTTTGTATATGGTGTTTGTTTTAGTCCCATAACCACATTTCGAAAAGGTCGCTATGATTCGGCATGAGGTTCCTGGGGAAGAACAGGCACATGCGTACACGGAATGCTTGGATTGTCAGTTTTAAAAAAAAATTGGCATAACATTCGCATATGGCGTCTGTTTTAGTCCCATAACCACATTTCGAAAATCTCGCAACGATTCGGAACGAGGTCCATGTGGAAGAATAGGCACTTGTATATACTAACCACTTGGATTTTCAGTTTTCGAAAAAAATTGGCATAACTTTCGCATACGGTGCTCATTTTGGGCCCAAAACTAAATTTCGGAATGCTCGCAATGATTCGGAACGAGGTTCGTGTGGAAGAACGGGTACCTATGTACACGGGAATGCTTAGATTGTCAATTTTAGAAAAAATTGGCATAACTTTCACGTACGATGTTTGTTTTGGTCAGAAAACCACATTTCAAAAAGCTCGCAATGATTTGGAATGAGGTTCATGTGGAAGAATAGGCACTAGCAAACACGGAACGCTTGGATTGTCAGTTTTCGATAAAATTGGCATAACTTTCGTATACGGTGTCCGTTTTGGCCCCATAACCACATTTTGGAAAGCTCGCGATGATTCGGAACGAGGTTCATGTGGAAGAACAAGAATTTGCATACATGGAATGCTTGGATTGTCAATTTTTAAAAAAATTTACATAACTTTCGCATACGGTGTCCGTTTTGGTCCCTTAACCACATTACGGTAAGCTCGCGACGATTCAAAGCGAGGTTTCTGTGGAAGAACAGGTACTAGCGTACACGAAATGCTTGTATTGTCAGTTTTTGAAAAAATTGGCATAAGTATCGTATACGGTGTCCGTTTTGGTCCCATAATCACATTTCGAAAAGTTTGTGACGATTTGAAAAGAGGTTCATGTGGAAGGGCAGCACTTGCATAAACGTAATGCTTGGATTGTCAGTTTTCCAAAAAATGGGTATAACTTTCGCATACAGTGTCCCTTATGGGCCTATAATGACAATTTGGAAAGCTCATGACATTCGAAAAGAGGTTTCGGAGAAAGAACAGGCACTTACATACACGGAATGCTAGGATTGCCAATATTCGAAAAAATTGGCATAACTTTCACATATAGTATCCATTTTGGTCCCATAACCACATTTCGAAAAGCTCACAGCGATTCGAAATGAGGTTCGTGTGGAAGAACGAGCAATTTCTCACACAGAACGCTTGAATTGTCAATTTTTCAAAAAAATTGCATAACATTCTCATACGGTGTTCGTTTTGGGCCCACAACCACATTTCAGAACGTTCGCGATGATTTGAAATGAGGTTCGTGTGGAAGAATAGACACTTGTGTACACGGAATGCTTGGATAGTTAGTTTTCAAAAAAATTGGCATAACTTTCGCATATGGTGTCAGTTTTGGGCCCATCACCACATTTCAAAAAGCTCACGATGATTCAGAACGAGTTTCGTGTGGAAGAATAGGCACTAGCGTAAATGGATAGCTCGGATTGTCAATTTTTGAAAAAATTGGCATAACTTTCGCATACGGTGTCCGTTTTGGACCCATAACCACATTTCGAAAAGCTCACAGCGACTCCAAACGGGATTTTCTGGAAAGAACAGGCACTCTCATACACGAAACACCTGAATTGTCAGCTTTCGAAAAAATTGGCATAACTTATGCATACGGTGTTCGTTTTGGGCCCAAAACCAAATTTCGATGTAGAACCCCAAATAATTCTAGACACCTTAGTGGCACTAAGACATGAATATTGGATGACTAAAGTATACTTCAGATTTTTAGTCTCATTTGAGACTCATTTTCAACATAGGAAACATTCGATTTGGAAAATGATATCTACATAGAAGTTATAGCTCTTTGAGTTAGCTTTCCAACACAATTTTAATTACCTCAATCGAATATCGGGAGAAGAAGTTATGATAGAAACACTGAAGGCTGTGCAGTGTCAATGGACTACAACCGGTCGACTCTAGACACCTTAGTGGTACTAAGACATGAATATTGGATGACTAAAGTACACTTCAAATTTTTAGTCTCATTTGAGACCCATTTTAGACATAGGAAACATTCAATTTGGAAAATTATATCTATATAAAAGTTGTAGATCATTGAGTTATCTTTCCAACGCACTTTGAATTACCTCAATCGGATATTGGGAGAAGAAGTTATGATCTAATCACTGAAAGCTCTGCAGTGTCAACAAGACTACAACCGGTCGACCGAAACTGCCTGAAATGAAAATTCTCGTTTTTCTCCAGAATTTAAATATTTATTTTCATCAATTATTTTCTCAAAGGGGTTGCCCACGTTTTTGGCAATAAAAACCCCACTAAATTGAAGCATTTAACCTCAAACTTAAATGGCACCCATGTTTTCTCTCTTAAATGAAATTCGACCCTCCATTTGCTTTAAGTTATGGGATATTTACCTATAAATAGAGACCTCATTTCACTCATTTTTTCTCACACCAAAAGCAAGAGCTTTTACATACTAAAGAAAGAGTTTCCAAGAGAGAAAAAGAGAGGGAGGAAAACTATTTTTCCTCGAAGTTTAAGAAGTATTTTCAAACATTTTTCATAGAAGTTTTGGGTGCTATCTAGGAGTGTCTTCAAGCATCTCTCAACAGTTTTCAAACATCCAAGGAGTGCATTTCTTTCAATGTCCAAGTTTCATCGAAGTTTTCAATCCAAGTTTCCAAAGTTTCAAAAGCAATGTGTTTAATCGTGTTAAGTTATACGTTTCGATTCATGTTAATGTTTGTACGTGAAATGGTACTCCGATATGGCATATCCCTCTATGTTAATGGTTGTATGTCAAATGGTACTCCGATACGGCATACCCCTCTATGTTGAAGAAATGTTCGTATGTCAAATAGTGCCCTCGGGTACGACATACCCCTTTATGTCAAATGGTGCCTCCGGGTACGGCATGTATGAAAATTTATAAAGTTAATGTTTTTGAAATGTATAGCTTGATCACGAATGCACCTATGACACCTATTGAGTTTTTCAACTCACAGGTTTAATTCCATCTCTACAGATTGAAGGAATTCTACCTCGGGCATGGATGGAGGAGAAGATTGTGAGTGATGTAACGAGCCCATGGAAATTCGGTGAAAAAGTGATTTGGATTTATTTTTATGAAATGTTTTCCAATGTTATTTCTTTGAAGTTTTGAATAACGCAAAATGCGAGAACAAGTTATGTTTTCTTCAAATAAATTACATTTTGTTGTTTTGAAAAATAATTTAGTGTCTTTGTTTAAAGTATTTGAAGTATTGTTATTTAAATTATTATCCGAAGATGTAAGCTTCCGCTAAAATGTCTACACTTGTTACTAAACCACCAGTTAAGCTAAGTAAAGTAAGTAGCGTTCCGGTCCACTAGGGGTCGGGGCGTTACAGCGTGGTATCAGAGCAAGGTTTAGCTGGTTCTATAGACCAAGCATGTCTTTTTTTAAAACAAAAGGAAAATGAAAAGTTTAAGGTATTCCATGGCATCGTGCATCCATCCATCAATCTCATCCTATGGCCCAGGTATGTTCATGTTTAAAGTTAATGATTATGTTTATGTTATGATGCTTTGATATGATGATATGTAATGGACTTGGGTAAAAGCTAAGGGCTTAAAGGGAATTGCATGATATGAAAGTTTGAATATTTGCATGTTTTCTTTAAGCAAAGAAAAAGTATGATGTATGTGAAAATGCAACAGATATGGCTCATAGAACAGCTAGGGCATATAGAGAAGCATTAAACCGTAGAATTGCTATTCATTCCTATGAAAACTATGTAACTGATCCGACCCGACCGCTTAGCGAACATGTGTATGACATCTATGAGAGATGCAAGATGACGGTTAATGCTAGTATGGAGATCACGCATATTGAGGTCATAAATAAGCTCATACACTCTCTCCCACCTCAATGGGGAGATATGGGAGTCACGGTTAGGGATGAAATGTTAGAAGGCAACCCAGACTTGTTCGAGTTTGAGAGGTATTGCCATGCCCTGATTGATTTATGGGATGATGTAATCCATGAGGAGCCTGAGGAGGAACCTTTGGCTGAGGAAGAAGATCCCGAAGAAGAACCCGAGGATGATTTAGAGAATGATCCTGAGCCTGAGCCTGAGCCACAGGTTGAGATGGAAATAGAGTCCGGACCTGAGGCGGAAGACTCCTCCGAAGATGAAGCTCCACCAAAGAAGATCCGTAGAACTTATAGGGATTAGATTTAAATCCTTGTAATAGCTTCCCTTATGTCAAGAAATAAAATACTATCTTCTTTTCTTTAGTATTCGAAGAATGAAACTAATAAGAACCATATGTTTTGCCTAAAGAAAATGGCCCGCGTAAACCAAAACTTGATAAGAGACCTCCTCCGAGCGGTTCAAGACCTAGGTAGGCAAAACCCGAACCAAGCTCAACCCCTACCGCTAGCTCCTAATGTTCCAAACCATGCTTCAGTGGTCAAGCAATTTCAAAGGCACAAGACCCCTACCTTCAACGGAGCAGCTGATCCACTTACAGCCGAGGAGTGGCTTTGTAAGTTGGAGCGTATATTTCGATTGATAGGGTGTACTGATGCTCAGAAAGTCCAGTGTACTGAGTTCATGTTCTCCAGTGATGTAAGTCACTGGTGGGACTCAATGTCAAGGACAAGGACCCCTCAGCAACAAGCAAAATTGACTTGGAAGCAATTCAAAGGAGAAGTAATGGACAAGTACTTTCCCCAGTCCTTGAGGGATCACAAAGAAAGTGAATTCCTCCAACTCAAGCAAAAGACTATGTCCCTGACTGAGTATGAGAGGAAGTTTGATCAACTTTCAAGGTATGCTCCACATCTGGTGGATACGAAAGATAAGAAGGTACGAAGGTTTGAACAAGGGCTGAACTCGAATATAAGCATGATACTTATGTCCCATCGTTTCACTACATATCGTGAAATACTGGAAAGAGATCATGCTATTTGGTACCAGAAGACTAGCACCCAACAACATGGTCAACTGTTCAATCAATCGGACAATGGTAGCATGGGAAAGAGGAAATGGAATGGCCAGGACAAGGGAAAAGGCAAGTGGCAGAACAAGAAAGCTAATGGCGGAGCCAATGCCAGCAAAAGCATTGTCCAGGTTATTGCGCCTTGTTCTAAGTGTGGAAGGACACAACGTGGCGAGTGCTTACAAGGGAAAAATGTCTGTTTCTGATGTGGCAAGCCAAGACATATCATTAGGGATTGTCCCACACATACCCAGAAGAAGGATGATAACAGGGACCAGAACCAGAAAGGGAAAGCACGAGTTTTTGCATTGACTCAATAGGATGCAGAGGAAAACTCTAATGTCATAGCAGGTACTCTACTGATAGCCAATACACCTGCTTATGTATTGTTTGATTCAGAGCTGGACACTCCTTTACTTCAACAACTTTTATGGCTAAATATAGTATTACCTGTGATAAGTTGGAAGGTACATTAGAAGTTAGTATTCCTTCGGGCAACCCTTTGAATACTGATAGAATAGCCAAGTTAGTAAGTATCAAAGTTGAGGGAAAACCAATGGAAGCGAACCTATACATGATAGAAATGAAGGATTTTGATGTAATACTAGGCATGGATTGGTTAGGTTGTAATTACGCCACCATCCGATGTAAGGAAATGGAAGTATCATTTCAGAAACCAGGAGAGAAACCATTTTCGTTCCTTGGAATGAAGACGAAACCCCTTATTCGACTAGTATCAACTTTACAAGCTGAGAAGATGTTGAGAAAAGAAACATGTCAAGGATATCTAGTAAGTATGTTAGGAGGGAGACAAGAGACGATAAGGGTTGAAGATGTACCAGTAGTACGGGAACTCGTAGATGTGTTTCTAGAAGATCTATCTGGTATTCCACCCAATAGACAAGTGGAATTCACCATAGACCTAATTCCCGGGGTGGCACCAGTATTTAAGGCCCCATACTAAATGGCCCCAAAGGAACTACAAGAATTAAAGAAGTAGTTGTAAGAACTCCTAGATATGGGCTTCATACGACCAAACGTATCTCCATGGGGTGTGCCGATGTTGTTTGTAAAGAAGAAAGATGGAAGCATGAGGATGTGCATCGATTATAGGGAGATAAATCGATTAACCATCAAGAATAAGTACCCACTCCCGAGGATCGAGGATCTATTAGATCAATTGAAAGGAGCTAAGGTATTTTTCAAGATCGACTTACGATTGGGATACCATCAACTGAAAGTAGAGACAAAGGATATACCTAAGATAGCTTTTAGAACTCGATATGGACATCACGAGTTTACGGTGATGCCGTTTGGGCTAACTAATGCACCTGCAGTGTTCATAGACCCGATGAATCGAGTGTTTCATCAATACTTAGATAAGTTTGTCATAGTCTTCATCGATGACATTCTGATATATTCCAAGAGTAAGGAGCAACATGAAGAGCACTTGAGAATAGCCTTAGAGGTATTACGCAAGGAGAAGCTGCATGCCAAATTCAAGAAGTGAGAGTTTTGGCTTGAATGAGTTGGATTTCTTGGACATGTAGTTACTGCCCAAGAGATTGAAGTAGATCCAGCAAAAGTAGAAGCAGTAACCAACTGGAAAGCACCAACAAATTCTGGTGAAGTATGGAATTTTTTAGGATTGGCTGGATATTATAGGAGATTCATAGAAGGATTCTCCAAAATAGCTGGACCAATGACACAGCTTACAAGGAAGGGAGTAAAATTCCAATGAACGGAAAAATGCGAACAAAGTTTCCAAGAACTTAAGCAGAAGCTGATATCAGCACCTGTATTAACAATACTTGAAGGTACGGAAGGGTTTGTTATATACAGCGATGCATCCAAGCGAGGATTGGGATGTATACTAATGCAGAAAGGAAAAGTGATAGCCTATGCTTCAAGACAATTGAAGAAACATGAGCAGAACTACCCGATGCATGATTTAGAACTTGCAGCGGTAGTACACGCTTTGAAGATATGGCGACACTACTTGTATGGATGGAAGTGTGATATCTACACAGATTTCAAAAGTCTCAAGTATTTTGTCACACTGAAGGAATTGAATATGCAACAAAGACGATGGTTGGAATTGGTGAACGATTACGACTGCACTATTCACTACCATCCGTGTAAGGCTAATGTTGTGGCCAACGCTCTAAGTAGAAAATCAATGGAACAATTGACGTCACTACCCACCTCTCAAGTGGAGTTAGTCAAGGACTTGGAAAAGTTGCAGATCGAAGTGGTTACCACACCAGGACAAGTCACTGCTCGTCTAGCAGCTTTAATAATTCGACCTACTCTTAGAGATCGAATTATAGAAGCACAAAATAAAGACTCATTTTTGCAGAAGATTAAGAATGATGTTGGTATCGATAAGAAAAAGGACTTTGGAGTAGCTGAGGATCAGGCACTGATATTTAGAGGAAGAATTTGCGTGCCTAAGGATGAAGCCTTGAGAAACAAGATATTGAAAGAAGCTCATTCCACCCCGTACACCGCACATCCCGGTGGTATGAAAATGTATCGAGATCTTCGAGATACATTTTGGTAGAGAAATATGAAAAGAAGTATAGGGCTGTACGTGCAGAAGTGCATGGTATGTCAACAGGTTAAGGAGAACACAAAAACCCGCTAGATTGTTAAATTCACTAGATATACCTGAATGGAAATGGGAAAATATCATGATGGACTTTATGGTTGGATTCCCGAAGTTAGCAAGAGGAAATAATGCTATATGAGTATTAGTGGATCGACTAACGAAGTTAGCTCATTTTCTTCCAGTGAAAATGACATTCAGTTTAGACCAATTGGCACAGTTGTACATTAAAGAGGTTGTGAGATTACACTGTATACCTGTATCCATTGTGTCTGACAGAGACCCAAGGTTCACGTCCAAATCTTGGAAAAGTCTACAAGGAGCTATGGGAACGAAGCTGAACTTTAGTACCGCATATCACCCTCAGTCCGATGGTCAGTCTGAAAGGACCATCCAAACTTTTGAAGACATGCTAAGAACATGTGTTTTGGATCTAGGAGGTAATTGGGAGTCATACTTACCTCTAGTAGAGTTCGCTTATAATAACAGTTTCCAAGCAACTATTGGAATGGCACCATACGAAGCTCTTTATGGTAGAAGATGTAGATCCCCTGTTCATTAGGATGAAGTCGGAGAGAAGAGAGTTTTGGGACCAAAAATAGTTGAAAGGACGATCGAAGTAATCGATAAGATCCGTGCAAGAATAAAGGTAGCACAGGATCGACAAAAGAGCTATGTAGATACAAGGAGGAAGGATTTAGAATTCCAAGTTGGGGATAAAGTGTTTTTGAAAGTAGCACCGATGAAAGGTGTACTTAGATTTGAAAAGAAAGGCAAGCTATGACCTCGGTATATTGGACCTTTCGAGATACTTGATAGAGTCGAAAATATAGCTTGCCGACTAGCTTTGGCACCTGAATTATCGGCAGTGCACAATGTGTTCCATATATCGATGATAAAGAAGTATGTACATGATCCTAATCATGCAGTGAGTTATCAAACCTTGGAGATACAGAAAGATTTATCGTACGAGGAACTACCAATCAAGATATTGGATTGAAAAGTGCATAAACTAAGGAATAAAGAGATTCAGCTGGTTAAGATATAGTGGAATCATCACGACGTAGAAGAAGCCACTTGGGAAAAAGAAGAAGAAGCCAAAGACAAGTATCCAACACTATTCACCCAATCAGAATGTAAATTTCGAGGACGAAATTTTAATTAAGGTTTGAGGGATGTAGAACCCCAAATAATTCTAGACACCTTAGTGGCACTAAGACATGAATATTGGATGACTAAAGTATACTTCAAATTTTTAGTCTCATTTGAGACCCATTTTTGACATATAAAACATTCGATTTGGAAAATAATATCTAAATAAAAGTCGTATCCCTTCGAGTTAGCTTTCCAACGCACTTTGAATTACCTCAATCAGATATCAAGAGAAGAAGTTATGATAGAAACACTAAAGCTGTGCAGTGTCAACCGGACTACAAACCGGTCGATCGAAACTGCCTGAAATGAAAATTCTCATTTTTCTCTAGAATTTAAATATTTATTTTTCATCAATTATTTTCTCAAAGGGCCACCCACGTTTTTGGCAATAAAAATCCCACTGAATTGAAGCATTTAACCTCAAACTTAAATGGCACCCATGTTTTCTCTCTTAAATGAAATTTGACCCTTCATTTACTTTAAGTTATGGGATATTTACCTATAAATAGAAACCTCATTTCACTCATTTTTTCTTACACCAAAAGCAAGAGCTTTTACATACTAAAGAAAGAGTTTCCAAGAGAGAAAAAGAGAGGGAGGAAAACTATTTTTCCTAGACGTTTAAGAAGTGTCTTCAAGCACCAATTCTCAATGGTTTTCAAACATCCAAGGAGTGCATTTCTTTCAACGTCCAAGTTTCATCGAAGTCTTCAATCCAAGTTTTCAAAGTTTCAAAAGCATCAATCAAGGTAGGTAGAGGTGCAATGTGTTTAATCGTGTTAAGTTATAAGTTTCGATTCATGTTAATGTTTGTATGTCAAATGATACTCCGGTACGGCATATCCCTCTATGTTAATGGTTGTATGTCAAATGGTACTCCGGTATGGCATACCCCTCTATGTTGAAGAAATGTTCATATGTTAAATGGTGCCCTCGAGTACGGCATACCCCTTCATGTTAAATGGTGCCTCCGGGTACGACATGTATGAAAAGTTATAAAGTTAATGTTTTGAAATGTATAGCTTGATCACGGATGCACCTATGACACCTATTGAGTTTTTCAACTCACGGGTTTAATCCCATCTCTACAGATTGAAGGAATTCTACCTTGGGCATGGATGGAGGAGAAGATGGAGAGTGATGCAACGAGCCCATGGAAATTTAATGAATAAGTGATTTGGATTTATTTTTATGAAATGTTTTCCAATATTATTTCTTTAAAGTTTTGAATAATGCAGAATGCGAGAACACGTTATATTTTCTTAAATAAGCAACGATTCGGAACAAGGTTCGTGTGGAAGAACGGGTACTTTTGTACATGGGAACGCTTGGATTGTCAGTTTTCAAAAAAATTGGCATAACTTTCACATCCGGTGTTCATTTTGGTCACATAACCACATTTTAGAAAGCTCTCGATGATTCAGAACGAGGTTGGTGTGGAAGAATTGGCACTTGCATACACGGAATGCTTGGATTGTTAGTTTTTGAAAAAATTGGCATAACTTTCACATACGGTGTCCGTTTTGGCCCCATAACCACATTTTGGAAAGCTCGTGACGATTCAGAACGAGGTTCATGTGGAAGAATAGGAATTTGCATACATGGAATGCTTGGATTGTCAATTTCTGAAAAAATTGGCATAACTTTTGCATACAGTGTCCGTTTTGTCCCATAACCACATTTCGGAAAGCTCGTGATGATTTGAAATGAGGTTTACGTGGAAGAACAGGCACTAGCGAACACAAAATGCTTGTATTTTCAGTTTTTGAAAAAATTGGCATAACTTTCACATACGATATCTATTTTGGCCCTATAACCACATTTCAAAAAGCTTGTGACGATTCAGAATGAGGTTCGTGTTTAAGAATAAGAATTTTCGTACATGGAATGCATAGACTTTCAATTTTTGAAAAAATTGGCATAACTTTTGCATATGGTGTCCGTTTTGGTCCCATAACCACATTTCGAAAAGCTCACGATGATTGAAACGAGGTTTCTGAGAAAGAATAGGCACTAGCGTACAAGAAATGCTTGTATTTTTAGTTTTCAAAAAATTTGCATAACTTTTGCATACGATGTCCGTGTTGGACCCATAACCACATTTCAAAAATCTCGCGATGATTAGGAACGAGATTCATGTGAAAGAGCAGGCACTTAGGTATACAGAACGCTTGGATTTTTAATTTTCGTAAAAATTGGCATAACTTTCACATACTGTGTTCATTTTGGGGCCATAACCCAACTTTGGGAAGATCACGATGATTCGAAACGAGGTTCGCATGGAAAAATGGGCATTTACATACACAGGAACATTTGGATTGCTAGTTTTTAAAAAAATTGGCATAACTTTCGCATACGGTGTCTGTTTTGGGCCCATAACCACATTTCAGAAAGCTCGTGACGATTCAGAACGAAGTTCATGTTGAAGAACATGTAATTGCATTCACGAAATGCGTGGATTGTCAATTTTTGAAAAAAATTAGCAAAACTTTCGTATATGGTGTTCGTTTTGGTCCCTAACCACAATTTGAAAAGGTCGCGAGGATTCGAAACGAGGTTCCTCGAGAAGAATAGACACTTGCGTACACGGAATGCTTGGATTGTCAGTTTTTAAAAAAATTGGCATAACATTCGCTTATGGTGTCTGTTTTGGTCCCATAACCACAATTCAAAAATCTCGCAATGATTCAGAACGAGGTTCGTGTGGAAGAAAAGGTACTTGCATACAATAACCAATTGGACTATTAGTTTTCGAAAAAGTTGGCGTAACTTTCTCATATGATGTTCGTTTTGCCATAACCAAATTTCGGAATGCTCGTTACGATTCGGAACGAGGTTCACGTGGAAGAATGTGTACTTATGTACACAGGAACGCTTGGATTGTCAATTTTCGAAAAAATTGGCATAACTTTCATGTATGGTGTTCATTTTGGTCACATAACCACATTTTGAAAAGCTCGCGATGATTCGGAACGAGGTTCATGTGGAAGAATAGGCACTTGCAAACCCGGAACACTTGGATTGTCAATTTTCAAAAAAATTGACATAACTTTCATAGACGGTGTTCGTTTTAGCCCCATAAACACATTTTAGAAAGCTCGCGACGATTCAGAACGAGGTTCATGTGGAAGAACAGGAATTTGCATACATGGAATGCTCGGATTGTCAATTTTCGAAAAAATTGGTACAACTTTCGTATACGATATCCGTTTTGGTCCCGTAACCACATTTCGAAAAGCTTGCGACGATTGAAACAAGGTTTCTACGGAAGAATAGGCACTAGCATACACGAAATGCTTTAATTTTCAGTTTTCAAAAAAATTGGCATAACTTTCACATAAGATGTCCGTGTTGGTCCCATAACCACATTTCAAAAATCTTGCGACGATTAGGAACGAGGTTCGTGTGGAAGTACAGGCACTTGCATACACAGAACGCTTAAATTTTTAATTTTCAAAAAAATTAGCATAACTTTTGCATACGGTGTTCGTTTTCGGTCCATAACAAAATTTCGGGAAGCTCGTGAAGATTCAAAATGAGGTTCGCATGGAAGAATGGGCACTTACGTACACGAGAATGCTTGGATTGTTAGTTTTCAAAAAAATTGGCATAACTTTCGCATACGATATCCGTTTTGGGCCCATAACCACATTTTAGAAAGCTCGTGATGATTCGAAACGAAGTTCACGTTGAAGAACATGCATTTGCATACACAAAATGCGTGGATTGTCAATTTTTGAAAAAAATTGGCATAACTTTCGTAAATGGTGTTCGTTTTGGTCCCTACCACATTTCGAAAAGATCGCGACGATTCGAAACGAGGTTCATGTGGAAGAACAGGCACTTGCGTACACAGAACGCTTGATATGTATAGTTCGATCACGAATGCACCAATGATATCTATTGAGTTTTTTAACTCATGGGTTTAACCCCTTCTCTACAGATTGATATGATTCTACCTTGGGCCTGGATGATGGAAAAGATGGAGAGTGGTGCAACGAGCCCATGAAAAACCCGGTGAACTAGTTATTTAGATTTATTTTTGTGAACGTTTTCAATGTTATTTGTTTAAAGTATTTGAATAACGCTGAACGCGAGAACAAGTTGTGTTTTCTTCAAATAAATTACGTTCCGTTATTTTTTTATTCAGTGTTTTATTTAAAGTATTCGAAAGGTTGTTGTTAAAATTATCATTGTAAAAATTAAGCTTCCGCTAAAACATATTCTCCTATGACTAAACCACCGGTTAGTTAAGTAAAGTAAGTCGCATTTCGGTCCACAAGGGGTCAGGACGTTACATTTTGGGCCATAACCACATTTCAAAAATCTCATGACGATTCGAAATGAGGTTATTGTGGAAGAACAGACACTTGCGTACACGGAATGCTCGGATTGTTAGTTTTCGAAAAAAATTGGCATAACTTTCTCATACAGTATCCATTTTGGGCCCATATAATCACATTTGGAAAAACTCGCTATGATTCAAAACGAGGTTCGCGTGGAAAAATGGGCACTTATGTACACGGAATGCATGGATTGTCAGTTTTAAAAAAAACTTGGCATAACTTATACATATGGTGTCAGTTTTGGGCCCATAACTACATTTCAGAAAGTTTACGATGATTTGGAACAAGCTCTGCGTGGAAGAACTGGTGATTACGTACACGCTAAGCTTGGATTGTTAGTTTTCAAAAAAATTGGCATAACTTTCGCATACAGTATCCGTTTGGGGCCCATAATCACATTTCGAAAAGCTTGCAACGATTCAGGACGAGGTTCGTGTGGAAGAATAGGCAGTTGCGTACACAAAATGTTTGGATTGTCAATTTTCTGAGAAATTGGTATAACTTTTGCATACGGTGTCCGTTTTGGGTACATAAACACATTAAAAAAGTCACGACGATTCGAAACGAGCTTTGTGTGGAAGACCAGGCATTTGCGTACATGGAATGCTTGGATTGTCAGTTTTCGAAAAAATTGGCATAACTTTTGTATACAGTGTCCGTTTTGGTCCCATAACCACATTTCAAAAAGCTCACGACGATTCGGAACGAGGTTCACGTGGAACAATAGGTACTTGTGTACAAGCAACGCTTGGATTGTCAGTTTTCGAAAAAATTGGCATAACTTTTGCATACGGTGTCCGTTTTGGGCCCATAACCACATTTTGGAGAGCTCGCGACGATTCAAAACATGGTTCATGTGGAAGAATAGGCACTTGTGTACAAGAAAAGCTTGGATTGTCAAGTTTTGAAAAAATTGGCGTAACTTTCACATACGGCATCCCTTTTGGGCCCATAACAACAATTCAAAATGCTCGCAAGGATTCGAAATGAGATTCCGGGGGAAGAAGAGGCACTTACGTACACGAAATGCTTGGATTGTCTATTTATGAAAAAATTAGCTTAAGTATCACATACGATGTCCGTTTCGGTCCCATAATCTCGTTTCAAAAAGCTTGCGACAATTTGAAATGAGGTTCGAGTGGAAGAACAGGTACTTCCGTGAATGTAATGCTTGGATTGTCAGTTTTTCGAAAAACGGGTTTAATTTTCGCATACGGTGTTCGTTTTGGGCCCATAAACACATTTCAGAAAACTCACGATGATTCGAAACGAGCTTCACGTGGAAGAATAGGCATTTGTGTACATGGAATGCTTGGATTGTCAGTTTTCAAAAATATTGGCATAACTTTTGCATACGATGTCCGTTTTGGTCCCATAACCACATTTTGGAAAGTGCACGACAATTTGGAATGAGGTTCGCGTGGAAGAACAGGCACTTGCATATATAGAACGCTTGCATTTTTAGTTTTAGAAAAAATTTGCATAACTTTCTCATACAATGTCCGTTTTGGTCCCATAACCACATTTCGAAAAGCTCGAGATGATTCGAAATGAGTTTCGTGCGAAAGAACTGACACTTGCGTACATGGAACGCTTAGATTATCAGTTTTCAAAAATTGGCATAACTTTCTCACACGGTATCCGTCTTGGGCCCATAACAACATTTCAAAAAGCTCGCGAAGATTAGAAATGAGGTTCACATGGAAGAATAGGCACTTGTGAACATGGAATGCTTGGATTATCAAATTTTAAAAAAATTGGCATAACTTTTACATATGGTTTCCGTTTTGGTCCCATAACCACATTTCAAAAAGCTCGCGACAATTCGAAACTAGGTTCGTGTGGAAGAAAAGGCACTTATGTACAAGGAAAGCTTGGATTGTCATTTTTAGAAAAAAAATTAGCATAACTTTCGCATACGGTGTCCGTTTTGGCCCCATAACCATATTCTGGAAAGCTCACGACGATTCGAAATGAGGTTTGTGTGGAAAAATAGGCACTTATGTACACGAAAAGCTTGAATTGTCAATTCTCTAAAAAAATTGCATAACTTTTGCATACGGTGTCCGTTTTGAGCCCACAATCACATTTCAAAAAGCTCTCAACGATTCGAAATGAGGTTCGCGCCGAAGAATAGGAACTTGTGAACACATACGCTGGGATTATCGATTTTCGTAAAAATTGGCATAACTTTCACATATGGTATCCGTTTTTATCCCATAACCACATTTCGAAAAGTTCACGACGATTTGTAACTAGGTTCATGTGGAAGCAAAGCCACTTACATACAAAGCCACTTACATACACCGAAAGCTTAGATTGTCATTTTTAGAAAAAAATTATCATAACTTTCGCATACAATGTCCATTTTGGGCCCATAACCACATTTCAAAAAGCCCACAACGATTTGGAACGAGGAACATGTGGAAGAATAGGCACTTGCATACACGGAAAGCTTGGATTGTCAATCTTCTAAAAACTTGGGATAATTTTTGTATACGGTGTCCGTTTTGAGCCCATAACCACATTTCGAAAAGCTCGCGATGATTGTGAATGCAGATCAGGGGGAAAAATAGGCATTTGTGTACACGAAATGCTTGAATTGTCAGTTTTTAAAAAAATTGGCATAAGTGTCGCATACGGTGTCTGTGTTGGTCCCATAACCACATTTCAAAAATCTCATGACGATTCGGAAGGAAGTTCGTGTAGAAGAATAGGCACTTGCGTACACAAAATGCTTCGATTGTCAGTTTTAGAAAAAATTTGCATAACTTTCTGATACGATATTCGTTTCAGGCACACAACCACACTTCGAAAAGCTCACGACGATTCAGAAAGAGGTTCGGACACTTGTGTACACGGAATGCTTTAATTGTCAATTTTCGAAAAAACTGGCATAACTTTCACATACGGAGTCCGTTTTGGGCCCATCACCACATTTCAAAAAGTTCGCAATGATTCAAAACGAGGTTCGTGTGGAACAATAGGCACTAGCATACAAGAAAAGCTTGGATTGTTAATTTTCTATAAAAATGGCATAACTTCTGCATACAATGTCCGTTTTGGGCCCATAACTAGATTTCAAAAGGTTCGCGATGATTCAAAATGAGCTTCGCTTGGAAGAATAGGCACTTGCATACATGGAACGCTTGGATTGTCAATTTTCGAAAAAATTAGCATAACTTTTGCATATGATGTCCATTTTGGTCCCATAACCATATTTTGAAAAGCTCGCGATGATTTGAAATGAGGTTCACATGGAAGAATAGGCACTTCCATACACAGAATGCTTGGATTGTCAATTTTCGAAAAAATTGGCATAACTTTTGCATACGGTGTTCGTTTTGGGCCCATAACCAATTTCGAAAAGCTTACGACGATTCGAAATGAGGTTTGTGTGAAAGAACAGACACTTACATTCACGGAAAGCTTGAATTGTCAATTCTCTAAAAAATTGCATAACTTTTGCATACGGTGTCCATTTTGAGCCATAACCACATTTCGAAAACGTGCCACAATTTGGAATGAGGTTCACTTGGAAGAACAGGCACTTGTGAACACGAAATGCTTGGATTATCAGTTTTCAAAAAAATTGGCATAACTTTCGCATATGGTGTCCGTTTTTGTCCCATAACCACATTTCGGAAAGTTCATGACGATTTGGAACTAGGTTCGTGGGAAGAAAAGCCACTTACGTACCCAGAAAGCTTGGATTGTCATTTTTAGAAAAAATTATCATAACTTTTGCATACGGTGTCTATTTTGGGCCCATAACCACATTTCGGAAAGCTCGTGACAATTTAGAATGAGGTTCGTGTGGAAGAACAGGCACTTGCGTACACAGAAAGTTTGGATTGTCAATTTTCTAAAAAATTGGGATAACTTTTGCATACGGTGTCCATTTTGAGCCCATAACCACATTTCGAAAAGCTCACGATGATTGTAAACGAGGTTCCGAGGGAAGAACATGCACTTGCATACACGAAATGCTTAGATTGTCTATTTTTGAAAAAATTCGCATAAGTATCGCACACAATGTCCGTTTTGGTCCCATAACCACATTTCAGAAATTTTGCGACGATTCGAAAGGAAGTTCCTGTAGACGAACAGGTACTTGCATATACAGAACACTTGGATCATTAGTTTTCAAAAAAATTAGCGTAACTTTCTCGTACGGTAATAGTTTTGGGCCCATAATCACATTTCAAAAAGCTCGCGACGATTCAGAACGATGTTTACATGGAAGAACAGGCGCTTACGCACATGGAATGCTTGGATTATCAGTTTTCAAAAAAATTGGTATAACTTTTACATACGGTGTCCATTTTTGGCCCACAACCACATTTCAGAAAGCTCGCGATTATTTGAAATGAGGTTTATCTGGAAGAACAGGTACTTGCATATATGAAATGTTGAGATAGTCAGATTTCGAAAAATTAGCCTAACTTTCTCATACGGTGTCCGTTTTGAGCCCATAACCACATTTCAGAAAGCTAGCGACGATTCAAAATGGGCTTCACGTGGAAGAATAGGCACTTGTGTATCAGAATGCTTAGATTTTTAGTTTTTTTAAAAATTTGCGTAACTTTCTCATACGGTGTCCGTTTGGGGGCCATAACCACATTTCGGAATGCTCGCGACAATTCAGAATGAGGTTTGTGTGGAAGAACAGACACTTGTGAACATGGAATGCTTGGAATATCAGTTTTCAAAAAAATTGGCATGACTTTCGCATATGGTGTTCATTTTGGCCCCATAACCACATTTTGAAAAGCTCGCGACGATTTGGAACTAGGTTCAAGTGGAAGAAAAGGTACTTAGGTACACGGAAAGTTTGGATTGTCATTTTTAGAAAAAATTGGCATAACTTTTGCTTACGGTGTATGTTTTGGGCCCATAACGACATTTGGGAAAGCTCGCGACCATTCAAAATGAGGTTCGTGTAGAAGAACAAGCACTTGTGTACACAGAAAGCTTGGATTGTCAAATTTCTAAAATATTGGCATAACTATTGCATACGGTGTCCATTTTGAGCCCATAACCACATTTTGAAAATCTCGCAACGATTGGGAAATAGGATCTGGGGAAAGAACAGGCATTTGTATACACGGAATGCTTAGATTATCAATTTTCAAAAAAAATTGACATAAGTGTCACATACGGTGTTCGTTTTGGTCCCATAACCACATTTCGGAAAGGTCACGACGATTGGAACTAGGTTCATGTGGAAGAAAAGGCACTTACGTACACGAAAATTTTGGATTGTCATTTTTAGAAAAAATTCGCATAACTTTCGCATACGGTGTACATTTTGGGCCCATAACCACATTTTGGAAAGCTCGCGACGATTCGAAATAAGGTTCATGTGGAAGAATAGGCACTTGCATACACAGAATACTTGGATTGTCAGTGTTTGAAAAAATTAGCATAACTTTCTCATACGGTATCCGTTTTAGGTCCATAATCAAATTTTGGAAAGCTTGCGACAATTCGAATTGAGGTTCATGTGGATGAGCTGGAACATGCGTAAATGTAACGCTGGGATTGTCGGTTCTTTGAAAATTTGGAAGAACTTTCGCATACGGTGTCAATTTTGGGCGCATAAACACATTTCGAAAAGCTCGCGATGATTCGAAATGAGCTATACAAGGAAGAATAGGCACCTGCATACATGGAACTTTTCGTTTGTCAGTTTTCAAAAAAATTGGCGTAACTTTTGCATACGGTGTTTGTTTTGATCCCGTAACCACATTTTGGAAAGCTCGCCACGATTCAGAATGAGGGTCATGTGGAAGAACAAGCACTTGTATACACAGAATGCTTGAATTGTTAATTTTTGAAAAAATTGGCATTACTTTCGCATACCATGTCCATTTTTTACCCATAACCACATTCCGAAAAGCGCGCGACGTTTCAGAACGAGGTTCGTGTGGAAGAACAGGCACTTGCGTACAAGAAATGCTTAGATTGTCAATTTTTGAAAAAATTGGCATAACTTTCACATACAGTGTCTATTTTTGGCCCAAAACCACATTTCAGAAAGTGCGTGACATTTCGGAACGAGTTTCATGTGGAAGACCAGGCACTTGCATACATGAAATGCTTGGATTGTTAGTTTTTAAAAAAATTAGCATAATTTTCTCACATGATAACCATTTTGGGCCCATAATCAAATTTCGAAAAGCTCGCGATGATTCAAAATGAGGTTCGCGTGGAAGAGCAGGAACTTGTGTTAACGTAATGATTCGATTGTCAGTTTTTGAAAAAATTGGTATAACATTAGCATACGGTGTCTGTTTTGGGCTCATAACCACATTTCGGAAAGCTCGTGACAATTTGAAATGAGGTTCGTGAGGAAGAGCACGCACTTGCGTACACGAAATGGTTAGATTGTCAATTTTTGAGAAAATTGGCATAACTATAGCACACGGTGTACATTTTAGGTCCATAACCACATTTTGGAAAGCTCGTGACGATTCGGAACAAGGCTTGCATGGAAGAACAGGTAATTATGTACACAGATTGCTTGGATTGTCAATTTTCAAAAAAATTGGCATAACTTTCACATACGGTGTTCCTTTTTGGTCCATAATCACATTTCGAAAAGCATGCGATGATTCGGATCAAGCTTCACGAGGAAGAACAGGCACTTGTGTACACGAAAAGCTTGGATTGTCAATTTTTGAAAAAAATGGCATAACTTTTGCATACGATGTCCATTTTGGGCCCATAAACACATTTCAAAAAGTTCACGATGATTTGGAACAAGGTTTGCATGGAAGAACAGGCATTTGCATGTGCAGAACATTGGGATTGTTTGTTTTTGAAAAAATTAGCATAACTTTTACATCCGGTGTCTGCTTTGGAACGATAAATACATTTTGGAAAGCTCGCGATGATTCGAAACCAGGTTCATGTGGAAGAACAGGCACTTTCCTACACGAAATGCTTGGATTGTTAGTTTTGGAAAAAATTAGCATAACTTTCTCATATGATATTCATTTTGGGCCCATAATCACATTTCGAAAAGCTTTCGACAATTCAGAACGAGGTTCATATGGAAGAACAGGCACTTCCATACACAGAATGCTTGTATTGTCAGTTTAAAAATTTGGCATAACTTTTCAGAAAGCTTGTGAGCGATGATTCGGAGCAAGCTTCACGTGGAAGAATAGGCAATTGCGTAAACGGAAAGCGTGGATTGTCAATTTTTAAAAAAAATTGTATAACTTTCCCATACGATGTTTGTTTTGATCCCATAACCACATTTTAGAATGCTCGCGATGATTCAAAAAGAGGTTCGTGTAGAAGAACAGGCACTTGCGTACACAAAACTTTAGGATTATCAGTTTTCAAAAAAATTGGCAAAACATTCGCATACGCTATCCGTTTCGAGCCCATAACCACATTTCAGAAAGCTCGCGACGATTCAGAACGAGATTCACGTGGGAGAACAAGCGCTTACATACATGGAACGTTGGGATTGTTAGTTTTCAAAAAATTGGCATAACATTCGTATACGGTGTCCATTTTGGGCTAATAACCACATTTTCAAAAGCTCGTGATGATTCTGAACGAGGTTCACGAGGAAGAATAGGCACATGCATGCATGGAATGCTTGGATTGTCAATTTTCAAGAAAATTGGCATAACTTTAGCATACGGTGTCCGTTTTGGGCCCATAACCCCATTTTGGAAAGCTCACGATGATTCGGAATGAGGTTTGTGTGGAAGAATAGGCACTTGCATATACGTAAAGCTTGGATTGTCAATTTTTTAAAAACTTGGCAAAATTTTCACATACGGTGTCCATTTTTTACCCATAACCACATTTTAAAAAGCACACAATGATTCGAAACAAGCTTCGAGTGGAAGAATAGGCACTTACATACATGGAATGCTTGGATTGTTAGTTTTCGAAAAAATTGGTGTAACTTTTGCATATGGTGTCCGTTTTGGGCCCATAACCCCATTTCGAAAAGCTCACGATGATTCGAAACGAGTTTCACATGGAAGAACAAGCATTTGCGTACACGAAATGTTGGGATTGTCAGTTTTTGAAAAAATCGGCATAACTTTTACATATGGTGTTCGTTTTGGGCCCATAACCACATTTCGAAAAGCTCGCAACGATTCGTAACGAGGTTTGCATGGAAGAACAGACACTTGGGTACACAGAACGCTTGGATTGTCAGTTTTCAAAAAAATTGGCCTAACTTTCGAATAGAGTGTCCGTTTTGGGCCTATAACCACATTTAGGAAAGCTCGCGACGATTCGAAGCGAGATTCCTGAGGAAGAATAGGTACTTGTGTACACGGAAAGCTTGGATTGTCAGTTTTCAAAAAATTTGGCATGACTTTCACAAACGGTGTCCATTTTGGTCCCATAACTACATTTCGAAAAGCTCGCGATGATTCGGAAAGAGGTTCATGTGGAAAAATAGGCACTTGCGTACACGGAACGCTTGGATTGTTAGTTTTTAAAAAATTGGCATAACTTTCATATACGGTGTCCATTTTGGTCCCATAACTATATTTCAGAAAGCTTGCGACGATTTGGAGCTAGATTTCAGGGGAAGAACAGGTATTTGCGTACACAGAATGCGTGGATTGTTAGTTTTCGAAAAAAATTGGCGTAACTTTTGCATTTGGTGTCCGTTTTGGTCCCATAACCACATTTTGAAAAGCTCGCGACAATTTGGAATATGGTTCGCATGGAATAACAGGCACTTGTGTACACAGAATGCTTGGATTGTCAGTTTTTGAAAAAATTGGCATAACTTTTGCATACGGTGTGCGTTTTGGGCCCATATCCACATTTTGGAAAGCTCGCGGCGATTCGAAACGAGTTTCCAGGGGAAGAACAGGAACTTGCATACACAAAAAGCTTAGATTATCAGTTTTAGAAAAAATTGGCATAACTTCCGCATACGGTGTCCGTTTTGGTCCCATAACCACATTTCAGAAATCTCGTGACAATTGAAATGAGGTTCTTGTGGAAGAATAGGTACTTGCGTATACAGAACGCTTGGATTGTCAGTTTTCAAAAAATCGGCGTAACTTTCTCATATGGTGTCCCTTTTGGGTCTATAACCACATTTTGGAAAGCTCATGACAATTCAGAACAAGGATAGCATGGATGAACGGGAACTTGCATACACGGAACGCTTGGATTGTCAATTTTAAAAAAAATTGGACATAACTTTCATATATGCCCATAACCACATTTCAAAAAGCTCACGACGATTCGAAACAAGCTGCATGGGGAAGAACATGCAATTGCATACACGGAAAGCTTAGATTGTTAGTTTTTGAAAAAATTGGCATAACTTTCACATACAGTGTTTGTTTTGGTTCCATAACCACATTTCGAAAAGCTCGCGACGTTTTGAAATGAGGTTCACGTGGAAGAACATGCACTTGCATATACAGAACTTTGGGATTGTCAATTTTTCAAAAAATTGGCATAACTTTGGCATACGATGTCCGTTTTGGGCCCATAACCACATTTCAAAAAGTTCGTGACAATTTGGAACGTGGTTCATGTGAAACAATATGCACTTGCATACATGGAATGCTTGGATTGTTGATTTTTGAAAAAATTGGCAAAACTTTTGCATACGGTGTCTATTTTGGTACGATAACACATTTCAGAAATCTTGTAATGATTCGGAACGAGGTTTGTGTGGAAGAATACGTACTTGTGTACACGGAATACTTTGATTGTCAGTTTTCGAAAAAATTGGCGTAACTTTCTCATATGGTATTTGTTTTGGGCCCATAATCGCATTTCGGAAAGCTCGGGATGATTTAGAACGAGGTTCACATGGAAAAACACGCAATTGCATATAAAGATTGTTTGCATTGTCAATTTTCAAAAAAATTGACATAACTTTCACATACGATGTTTATTTTGGTCCCATAACCACAGTTTGGAATGTTCGCGACAATTCAAAACGAGTTTCGTGTGGAAGAACAGGCACTCAGGTACACGGAACGCTAGGATTGTCAGTTTTCAAAAAAATTGGCATAACTTTCGCATACGGTATCTATTTTGGGCTCTTAACCACATTTCGGAAAGCTCATGGCGATTCGAAATGAGGTTTACGAGGAAGAAGAGGCAATTGCATAGCCGAAAGGCTTGGATTGTCAGTTTTTGAAAAAATTGGCATAACTTTTGCAAACAGTGTCCGTTTTGGGCCCATAACCACATTTCAGAGAGCTCATGACAATTCAGAGCGAGATTCCAGGAGAAGAACATGCACTTGCAAACACGAAATGCTTGGATTGTCAGTTTTCAAAAAAATTGGCGTAACTTTTTGCACACGGTGTCCTTTTTGGTCCCATAAGAACATCTCAGAAAGCTTATAACGATTCAAAATGAGGTTCGCAAGGAAGAACAGGCACTTACGTACACGGAATGCCTAGATTGTCAATTTTCAAAAAAATTAGCATAACTTCTGCGTACGGTGTCCGTCTTGGGCCAATAACTACATTTAAAAAAGTTCGCGACGATTCGGAACGAGGTTCACATGGAAGATTAGGCACTTGCATACACGGATGCTTGGATTGTCAATTTTTGAAAATATTGGCATAACTTTTGCATTCGGTGTCGGTTTTGGGCCCATAACCACATTTTGGAAAGCTCGTGTCGATTTAGAATGAGATTCGTGTGGAAGAATAGGCACTTACATACACGGAAAGCTGGGATTGTCAGTTTTCAAAAAAATTGGTATAACTTTCACATACGGTGTCCGTTTTGAGCCCATAATCACATTTTGGAAAGTTCACGACGATTTGAAATGAGGTTCATAGGGAAGAACAGGCACTTGCATACACGAAACGCATGTATTGTCAGTTTTAAAAAAAATTGGCATAACTTTCACATATGGTGTCCGTTTTGGACCCACAATGACATTTTGGAAAGCTCGCGACGATTCGGAGCAAGGTTGGCATGAAGGAGCAGGTACTTATGTACACGAAATGCTGGAATTGTCAATTTTCGAACAAATTAGCAAAACTTTTGCATACGTTGTCCATTTTGGACCCATAACCACATTTCAAAAAGCTCGCGACAATTCGAAACGAGGTTCATGCGGAAGGAGGGGCACTTGCGTACAAGGAATTCTTAGATTGTTAGTTTTCAAAAAAAATTGCATGACTTTCGCATACAGTGACCGTTTTGGGCCCATAACTACATTTCAGAAGGCTCGCGATGATTCAAAATGAAGGTTGCATTAAAGAATAGGCACTTGCGTACACGGAATGCTTGGATTGTCCATTTTCGAAAAAATTGGCATAACATTCGCATATGGTGTCTATTTTGGGCCCATAACCACATTTTTCAAAGCACGCGGTGATTCAGGACAAGATTCACGTGGAAGAACGGGCACTTGCGCACCAGAAATGCTTGGATTTTTAGTTTTTGAAAAATTAGCATAACATTTACATATGGTGTCCATTTTGGTCACATAACCACATTTTGAAAGGCTCGCGATGATTTGAAACAAGGTTTGCATGGAAGAACATGCACTTGCGTACACGGAATGCTTGGATTGTGAATTTTCAAAAAAATTAGCTAAAATTTTGCATACAGTGTCCATTTTGGTCCCATTACCACATTTCAGAATTCTAACAACAATTTGTAACGAAGTTCACTTGGAAAAATAGGCACTTACGTTCATGGGAATGCTTGGATTGTCAGTTTTTGAAAAATTGGCTTAACTTTCGCATACGATGTTCATTTTGGTTCCACAACCAAATTTCGAAAAAGCTCGCGATGATTTAGAATGTGGCTCACATGGAAGAACGGGCACTTTGTACACAAAACGCTTTGATTTTCAGTTTTCAAAAAAATTGGCATAACTTTCACATATGGTGTCTGTTTTGGTCACATAACCACATTTTGGAAAGCTCGTGACGATTCGAAACTAGATTCGCATGGAAGAATAGGTAGTTACGTACACGGAACGCTCGGATTATCCATTTTTGAAAAAATTGTGGTAACTTTCTCGTACGGTATTCGTTTTGGGCCTATTATCACATTTGGAAAAGCTCGCGGCGATTCAGAACGAGGTTCACATGGAAGAACAGGCACTTGCATACACAGGACGCTTAAATTATCAGTTTTAAAAAATTTGGTATAACTTTTGCATATGTTGTCCATTTTTGGCCCATAACTACATTTTGAAAAGCTCGTGATGATTTGGAACGAGGTTCTCATGGAGGAACAGACACTAGCATGCACAGAACACTTGGATTGTCAGTTTTCAAAAAAAATTAGCATAACTTTCACATATGGTGTCTGTTTTGGTCACATAATCACATTTAGGAAAGCTCGCGACAATTCGGAACAAGGTTCACATGGAAGAATAGGCACTTGCATAAACGGAACGTTTAAATTATCCTTCTTTGAAAAAATTGGGGTAACTTTCTCATACGATACTCGTTTTGGGCCCATTATCACATTTCGAAAAGCTCGCAATAATTCAGAACGAGGTTTGCATGGAAGAACATGCACTTGCCTACACAGAACACTTGGATTGTCAGTTTTAAAAATTTTGGTATAACTTTTGCATATGTTGTCCATTTTGGGCCCATAACCATATTTTGGAAAGCTTGCGATGATTTGGAAAGAGGTTCACATGGAAGAACAAACACTAGCATACATGAAACACTTGGATTGTCAGTTTTCGAAAAAATTGGCGTAACTTTCACATATGGTGTCTGTTTTGGTCACATAACCACATTTTGAAAAGATCATGACGATTTAGAACAAGGTTCACATGGAAGAATAGGCACTTACGTACATGGAAAGCTTGGATTATCCATTTTAGAAAAAATTCGGGTAACTTTCTCATACGGTATTCATTTTGGGCCCATAATCACATTTTGAAAAGCTCGCGATGATTCAAAATGAGGTTCACATGGAAGACACAGGTACTTGCGTACACAGAATGCCTGGATTATCAGTTTTACAAAATTTGGTATAACTTTCGCATATGTTGTCCGTTTTGGGCCCAAAACCACATTTCGAAAAGCTCGTGGTGATTTGGAACAAGGTTTGCATGGAAGAACAGGTACTAGCGTACATAGAATGCTTGGATTGTCCATTTTTGAAACAATTGGAGTAACTTTCTCGTACGGTATTTGTTTTAGGTTCATAATCACATTTTGAAAAGCTCGCGATGATTCAGAACGAAGTTCGTGTGGAAAAATAGGCACATACGTTCACGAGAATGCTTGGATAGTCAGTTTTCGAAAAAATTATGTAACTTTCGCATACGGTGTCCATTTTGGTCCCATAACCACATTTTGAAAAACTCGCCACGATTCAGAACAAGGTTCGTGTGGAAGAACAGGCACTTGGGTATACGGGAACGCCTGGATTGTCAATTTTTGAAAAAATTGACATAACTTTCGCATACAATGCCTATTTTGGGCCCATAACCACCTTTCAGAAGGCCCGTGACGATTTGGAGCAAGGATCGTGTGGAAGAATAGGTACTTGCGTGCACGGAACACTTGGATTGTCAGTTTTTGAAAAAATTGGCGTAACTTTCTCATACAGTATCCATTTTGGGCCCGTAATCATATTTTGAAAGGCTCAAGATAATTCAGAACGAGGTTCACGTGGAAGTACAGGCACTTTCGTACACGGAACACTTGGATTGTTAGTTTGAAAAAATTTTGGCATAACTTTCGCGTATGGCGTCTGTTTTGGTCCCATAACCACATGTTGGAAAGCTCACAACGATTTGGAACAAGCTTCACATTGAAGAGCAGGCAATTGCATATACGGAAAGCTTGGATTGTCAGTTTTCAAAAAAATTGGCATAACTTTTACATACTGTGTCCGGTTTAGTCCCATAACCACATTTCGAATAGCTCGCAACGATTCCAAACGAGATTCACGTGGAATAACAAGCACTTGCATACATAAAACTCTAGGATTGTCAGTTTTCGAAAAAATTGGCATAACTTTAGCCTACGGTGCCCGTTTTGGGTCCATAACCACATTTCAGAAAGTTTGCGACGAAATGAGTTCGTGTAAAAGGACAAGCACTTCCATACAAAGAATGCTCAGATTGTCAATTTTTGAAAAAAATGGCGTAACTTTCGCATACGGCCTCCGTTTTGATCCCATAACCACATTTTGAAAATCTCGCGATGATTCGAAATGAGGTTCGTGTGGAAGAACAGGCACTTGTGTGCAGGAAACGCTAGGATTATCAATTTTCAAAAAAATTGGAGTAACTTTCTCATACAGTACCGTTTTAGGTTCATAATCACATTTCAGAAAGCTCGTGACGATTCAGAGCGAGGTTTACATGGAAGAACAGGCACTTGCATTCACGGAATGCTTGGATTGTCAGTTTAAAAAAACCGGCATAATTTTCGCATACGGGTCCATTTTGGGCCCATAACCACATTTCAGAAAGCATATGACGATTCGAAGCAAGCTTCGCGTGGAATAATGGGCACTTGCGTACACGAAAATCTTAGATTGTCGGTTTTCGAAAAATTGGCATAAGTTTTTCGCACAGTGTCTGTTTTGGGCCCATAACCAAATTTCACAAAGCTTGCGATGATTCGATACTAGGTTCGCATGGAAGAACTGGCACTCGCGTACAAGGAATGCTTAGATTGCCAGTTTTCAAAAAAATTGGCAGAACTTTCGCATACGGTGTCCGTTTTGGGCCCATAACCACATTTTAGAAAGCTCGCGATGATTCGGAGCGAGATTTTAAGGGAAGAATAGGCACTTGCATACACGGAATGCCTGGATTGCCAATTATTGAAAAAATTGGGTTAACATTCGTATACGGTGTCCATTTTTGGTCCCATAACCATATTTCGTAAAGCTCATGAAGATTTGGAAAGAAATTCGCATAGAAGAACAGGCACTTGTGTCCACGGAACGCTTGAAAAATTGGTAAAAATTTTACTTATGTGTCCGTTTTAAGCCCATAACCACATTTTGAGAAGCTTGCTACTATTCAGAACGTAGTTCTTAGGAAAGAACAGGCACTTACGTACACGGAATGCATGGATTGTCAGTTTTCAAAAAAATTGGTATAACTTTCATATACAGTGTCCATTTAGGGCCCACAACCACATTTCAAAAAGCTCTCAACGATTCGGAATGAGGTTGACGAGGAAGAACAGGCACTTGTTTACACAGAATGCTGAAATTGTCAGTTTTTGAAAAAATTAGCATAACTTTTGCATACGGTGTCCGTTTTGGACCCATAACCACATTTCGGAAAGCTCGCGATGATTTGGTATGAGGTTCTCATGGAAGAATAGGCACTTGCATACACGGAACGCTTGGATTGTCATTTTTCAAAAAAATTGACTTAACTTTCACATATGGTGTCCTTTCTGGTCACATAACCACATTTCAGAAAGTTCGCGACAATTTGAAATAAGGTTCGTATGGAAGAACAGGAACTTATGTACACGGAATGCTTGGATTGTCAATTTTCAAAAAAATTGGCATAACTTTCGTATACAGTGTCCGTTTTAGTCCCAAAATTACATTTTGGAAAGCTCGCGACGATTCGGAACATTGGTGTAAGTTTCGCATACGGTGTCCGTTTTGGGCCCATAACCACATTTCAAAAGGCTCACGATGATTCAGAATTGGGTTCCTAGGGAAGAATAGGCACTTGCTTACACGAAATGAATGGATTGTCAGTTTTAAAAAAAAATTAGCATAACTTTCACATACAATGTTCATTTAGGGCCCATAACCACATTTCGAAAAGCTCACGACGATTCGGAACGAAGTCAATGAGGAAGAATAGGCACTTTCATTCACGTAATACTGGAATTGTCAATTTTCAAAATAATTAGCATTACTTTTGTATACGATGTCCGTTTTGGACCCAAAACACATTTTGAAAAGCTCGCGATGATTCGGAACGAAGTGCGCTTAAAAGAACAGGCACTTACGTACATGTAATGCTTGGATTGTTAATTTTCAAAAAAATTAGCATAACATTCGCATACGGTATCTGATTTGGGCCTATAACCACATTTCGCAAAGCATGTGGCGAATCAGAATGAGGTTCGCGTGGAAGAAAAGACGTTTACATACACGAAATGCTTTGATTGTCAGTTTTCAAAAAAAATGGCATAACTTTCATATACGATTTCCATTTTGGTCCGTTAGCCAAATTTCGGAAAGCTCACGATGATTCGGAATGCAGTTCACGTGGAAAAAGAAGCACTTACATTCACGGGAATGCTTGGATTGTCAGTCTTCGAAAAAATTGGCATAACATTCGCATATGGTGTTCGTTTTGGTCCCATAACCACATTTCAAAAAGCTCGCGATGATTTGGAACGAGATTCGCATGGATGAACAGGCACTTACGTACATGAAATGCTTGGATTGTCAATTTTCAAAAAAATTGGCATAACTTTCACATACAGTGTCCATTTTGGTCCCATAACCGCATTTCGAAAAGCTCGCGACGATTTGGAAAGAAGTTCGCACGGAAGAACAGGCACTTGCGTACACAAAATGCTTGGATTGTTAGTTTTCGAAATAATTGGCAAAACTTTCACATAAGATGTCCGTTATGGGCCCATAACCACATTTCGAAAAGCTCATAATGATTTGGAACGAGGTTCCTAGGGAAGAACAAGCACTTGCGTAAAGAAAATGCATAGATTGTCAGGTTTCAAAAAATGGTTGAACTTTCGGATTAGTGTCCATTTAGGGCCCACAACTGCATTTCAAAAAGCTCGCAATGATTCGAAATGAGGTTGACGAGGAAGAACAGGCACTTGTGTACACATAATGCTAGAATTGTTAGTTTTCAAGAAATTTAGCATAACTTTTGCATACGGTGTCTGTTTTGGACCCATAACCACATTTTGGAAACCTCACAATGATTTGGTACGAGGTTCTTATGGAAGAATAAGCACTTGTATACACGGAATGCTTGGATTGTCAGTTTTCAAAAAAATTGGCGTAACTTTCACATATGGTGTCCTTTTTGGTAACATAACCACATTTCGGAAAGCTCGAGACGATTCGAAATAAGGTTCACGTGGAAGAATAGGTACTTGCATACATGTAACGCTGGAATTGTCAATTTTCGAAAAAAATAGCATAACTTTTGCATACTGTGTCCATTTTGGACCCATAACCGCATTTCAGAAAGCTCGCAACGATTTGGAACAAGGTTCACATGGAAGAACAGGCATTTGTGTAAACGGAACGCTCGAATTGTCAGTTTTCAAAAAAATTGACGTAACTTTCACATATGGTGTCCGTTTTGGTCACATAACCACATTTCAGAAAGCTCGCGACGATTCAGAATAAGGTTGGCGTGGAAAAATGGGCACTTGTGTACACGGAATGCTTGGATTGTCAGTTTTCAAAAAAATTGGCATAACTTCGCATAAGGTGTCCATTTTGGTCCCAAAACCACATTTCGGAAAGCTCATGATGATTCAGAACGAATTTCACGTGGAAAAATAGGCACTTACGTTCACCGGAATGCATGGATTGTTAGTTTTTGAAAAACTTGGCGTAAATTTCGTATACGGTGTCTGTTTTGGGCCCATAACCACATTTCAAAAAGCTCATGATGATTCGAAATGGGGTTCCTAGGGAAGAACAGGCACGTGCGTACACGGAATGCATAGATTGTCAGTTTTCAAAAAAATTGGCATAACTTTTGCATACGATGTTCGTTTAGGGCCCACAACCACATTTTGGAAAGCTCACGATGATTCAGAACGAAGTCGACGAGGAAGAACGGGCACTTACGTACTCATAATGTCGAAATTGTCAGTTTTCAAAAAAATTAGCATAACTTTTGCGTACGGTGTACATTTTGGACCCAAAACAACATTTCGAAAAGCTTGCAACGATTCGAAATGAGGTTCATGTGGAAGAACTGGCACTTGCATAAATGGAATGCTGGGATTGTCAATTTTCAAAAAAAAATTGGCATAATTTTCGCATACAGTGTCTATTTTGGGCCCATCACCACATTCCAGAAAGCTCGTAACGATTCGAAATGAAGTTCACATAAAAGAACAGGCAATTGCGTAACGTAACGCTTGGATTGTAAATTTTCAAAAAAATTAGCATAACATTCACATACAGTGTTCATTTTGGGCCCATAACCACATTTCGCAAAGCACGTTGTGATTCAGAACGAGGTTCGCTTGGAAGAATAGGCATTTGCATACACGGAGCGCTTGGATTGTCAGTTATCAAAAAAATTGGTGTAACTTTCACACATGGTGTCCGTTTTGGTCACATATGTAGAATCCCGAATTTTTAACTTAAATTTGCATATATTTTTATTTGCCATTTAATAGGAATGCAATGTTTGGTTAAGTTCTTATGCAAGTTAATTGAGTATCTCTATAGTTATCTTATTAGTTGAGGGACCAAATTGAAAAAAAAAATATCAAATTATTTTATACTTTATTAAATGGGCCAAATAGTTAACTATTGAAGGAGTTAGAATTACTCTACCAATATTGGGTTCATTTTGAAGCTCATAATAAATGGCGAATTATGGACTGAAGAAAAATTTAATTTGGTCAAGTTAAACCCGAGTTTTAGCCGTCTAAAGAATATTATGGTTATAAGAGTTTTAAAGGATTAGATTTTTTCGCCAGTTGACTGCCACCACTAGTTTAGCTAAATAAATTAGAATTTTAAGTTTTGGTTAAACAAAGTCTTTATGTTAAGTATTAATAATTATACATTTTTAATTAAGAGGTAATCAATTAAAACGTAATTCCTGCTTACAAATTTAGTTAAATGCAAATCAAAGGAATTTGAATTATTTGATGTTAGACTTTAGTACATGAGTAACCCATGCATTTCATTACAACTTTCACGTGTCCATATAATTAGTAATCATTGTGTCCCCTAATTGGAACAAATTTTGGGAAGATTGGAGTAAAATTCTAATTTAATTAATAAGCATACATTTTATAATTTTCGGCCATTAGGAGATTGACAATTTAAGATGTTTGTATTAGAGTAAATTATGCAAATAGGAGGCAGATTTGTTTTCCCCGTCCATGTGTAAAAGTCATGCAGTGTAATGCCTATCATTTCCTTGTTGTAATTGTAATTGATATAGAAATTGGCAGAAAACCAATAATTAATCTCCAGTCATACTATATCAATCGGGAATTATGAATTAATTTCTCAGAAGATTGCATGAAATACGAATTTAAATATGGCTGAAATTCCACTTCCCCCACGTGATTACGCGACTTCAACAGTATAAATAGAGCACTAAAACCACATTATACTACACGTCCATTACCTCTCCCTCTTCAAAATATTCCTCTATATTATTTAGATTTTTTTAAGGCTTTGGAATTGCAATCACATTTCTGCAATTTTATTCTCCATTTTCATCTTCAAAAGGTGAGATGCTCAGTGCTATTAGTGGTTTTTCCACATCTTTTCAAATACGTTATTATGAATTTAATTACTTCAATTCTGGCTCCTTCGGGAGAAATCATGATACATTTTAAGGCACAATTTAGCCCTCGCGTTATTTTCAAGGCACAATTTAGCCTTCGCGTTATTTTGCAGCGCTTGCTAGAATTATTATTTGTCATGGTGTGATAATTCTCATGTTATGTTGGTAAGATAATTTATTTGTAATTTCATGTTTGACTTGAATGTGGAGTAGCAAGTATCTCATTGAGTATAATTCGTTATACTCATCCCCTTATTTACAATTTTCAGGTAATAATTAGTATGCTGGATGGCGGTGGATGGATTTGCTATTGGACCAACGGATCCTCGTCATGAAGTATTTTAATTTTCAAAAACACTAGAACTAATAATGGGTTATTCATTTTTGACCCAATTGTGAGTGCATTATAAATTTTCAATTAGTTTTAACTGTTCTAATAATTTTTGGATGAATGATATGTTTTCAAACGTTCCGCATATTTAAATTTATCTTTTGATTAAATGTTATTCAATCTTTTACAGAATTTCTCGTTATATTAAAACTATTTATTTCAAGGTATATTGATGTTTCGTAACGTTTCGGGTTATTAGAATTCTGGGTGTTACAACATAGTTTTGGAAAGCTCGCGACGATTCAGAACAAGGTTCGCGTGGAAGAACAGGCACTTGTGTACACGAAATGCTTGGATTGTCAGTTTTTGAAAAAATTGGCGTAGCTTTTGCATACAGTGTCCATTTTGGTCCCTTAACCAAATTTTGAAAAGCTCGCGACAATTCGGAACATAGTTCGCGTGGAAAAAGAGGCACTTACGTTCACAGGAATGCTTGGATTGTCAGTCTTCGAAAAAATTGGCGTAAGGTGTTCGTTTTGGTCCCATAACCACATTTTGGAAAGCTCGCGACAATTTGGAACGAGGTTCGCATGGAAAAATAGGCTCTTACATTCACGAAATGCTTGAATTGTCAATTTTCGAAAAAATTAGCGTAACTTTCACATATGTTGTCCGTTTTGGTCACGTAACCACATTTTGGAAAGCTCGCGACGATTTGGAAGAAGGTTCACGTGGAAGAACAGGCACTTGTGTACATGGAACACTTGGATTGTTAGTTTTCGAAAAACATTGTGTAACTTTCAAATACGGTGTCTGCTTTGGTCCTATAACCACATTTTGAAAAGCTTGCAACGATTCGAAACAAGGTTTGCATGGAAGAACAAGCACTTGTATACACAGGAACGATTGGATTGTCAGTTTTCAAAAAAATTGTCATAACTTTCACATACAGTGTCCATTTTGGGCCCTTAACCACATTTTAGAATGCTCACGATGATTCAGAATGAGATTTATGTGGAAGAATAGGCACTTTCATACACGAAACATTTGGATTGTCAGTTTTCAAAAAAATTGGCATAACTTTCTTATACGGTGTCCATTTTGGGTCCATAACCATATTTCGATAAGCTCGTGACGATTCGGAACAAGGTTCATGGGGAAGAATAGGCACTTATGTACACAGAATGCTTGGATTGTCAGTTTTCTAAAAAATTGGTGTAACTTTCTCATGCGGTATCCGTCTTGGGTCCATAATCACATTTCGAAAAGCTCACGACGATTCAGAATGCGGTTTACATGGAGGAACAGGCACTTGCTTACACGAAACGCTTAGATTATCAATTTTTTAAAAAAAATTGGCATAACTTTTACAAAGAAGAGTGTCCATTTTTGGCCCGTGACCAAATTTCAGAAAGCGACGACAATTCAGAACAAGCATCGCGTGGATGAATAGGCACTTGCGTACACGAAATGTTTAGATTGTCAGTTTTTGAAAAAATTGGCATAACTATTGCATATGGTGTCTATTTTGGGCCCACAACCACATTTCGAAAAGTTTGCCATGATTCGGAACTGGGTTCGTGTGGAAGAACAGGTACTTGCGTACAAGGAATGCTTAGATTCTCATTCTTTGAAAAAATTGGCATAACTTTTGCATACGGTGTCCATTTTGGACCCATAACCACATTTCAAAAAGTACACAATGTTTCGGAACAAGCATCACATGGAAGAACGGGCATTTGCATACACGGAACGCTTGGATTGTCGGTTATCAAAAAAATTGGCATAACTTTTACATAAGGTGTCCGTTTTGGGACTATAACCACATTTCGAAAAGCTCACAATGATTTGGAACTAGGTTCGCATGGAAGAATAGGTACTTGTGTACAAGGAATGCTTGGATTCTCAATCTTAGAAAAAATTGGCATAACTTTCGTATACGGTGTCCGTTTTGGGCCCATAACCACATTTTGAGAAGCTCGTAACGATTCGGAGCGAGATTTCAAGGAAAGAGCTGGTACTTGTGTACTCGAAATGCTTGGATTGTCAGTTTTCAAAAAATTGGTGTAACTTTCACATATGGTGTCCGTTTTGGTCCCATAACCACATTTTCGAAAGCTCGCGAAGATTTAGAACGAGGTTCTCATGGAAGAACAGGCACTTGCGCACACGAAATGCTTGGATTGTCAGTTTTCGATTAAATTGGCATAACTTTCATGTACAGTGTCCATTTTAGCCCATAATAACATTTCGAAATGCTAGTGATGATTTCGAACGAGGTTCCTAGCGAAGAACAGGCACTTGCGTACACGGAATGCGTGGATTTTTAGTTTTCAAAAAATTGGCATAACTTTCACATACGGTGTTCGTTTTGGGCCCATGACCATATTTTGGAAAGCTCGCGACGATTCGAAACTAGGTTCACATGAAAGAATAGACACTTTCATACACAGAACACTTGGATTGTCAGCTTTCGAAAAAATTGGCAGAACTTTCACATACGGTGTCCGTTTTGGGCTCATAACCACATTTCGAAAGCTCGCAACGATTCAGAGTGAGATTTTAGAGGAATAATAAGTACTTTCATGCACGAAATGCCTGGATTGTCAATTTATGAAAAAATTGGCGTAACTTTCACATACGGTGTTCATTTTGGTCCCATAACTACATTTCAGAAAGTATGCAACGATTTGGAAAGAATTTCAAATGGAAGAACGGGCACTTGCGCACGCGGAATGCTTAGATTGTCAGTTTTCGAAAAATTACGCATACGGTGTCCGTTTTGGGCCCATAACCACATTTTGAAAAGCTCGTGATGATTCATAATGAGGCTCCTAGGAAAGAACAGGCACTTGTGTACACGGAACACATGGATCGTCAGTTTTCAAAAAAATTGGCACAACTTTTGGGTATGGTGTTTGTTCTGGGCCCACAACCACATTTTGGAAAGCTCATGACGATTTAGAATGAGGTTGGTGTGGAAGAACAGGCACTTGTGTACACAGAATGCTGGGATTGTCAATTTTTGAAAAATTCAGCAAAACATTTGCTTACTGTAATGCCCCGACCCCTAGTGGACCGGAACGCTACTTACTTTACTTAGCTTAACCGGTGGTTTAGTGACAACTGTATACGTTTTAGCGGAAGCTTACATCTTCGGATAAAAATTTAAATAACAATACTTCAAATACTTTAAACAAAAATACTAAATCATTTTTCAAAACAACAAAATGTAATTTATTTGAAGAAAATATAACTTGTTCTCGCATTCTGTGTTATTCAAAACTTTAAAGAAATAACATTGGAAAACATTTCATAAAAATAAATCCAAATCACTTATTCACCGGATTTCCATGGGCTCGTTGCATTACTCTCCATCTTCTCCTCCATCCATGCCCAAGGTAGAATTCCTTCAATCTGTAGAGATGGGATTAAACCCGTGAGTTGAAAAACTCAATAGGTGTCATAGGTGCATTCGTGATCAAGCTATACATTTCAAAACATTAACTTTATAACTTTTCATACATGCCGTACCCGGAGGCACCTTTTGACAGGAAGTATGTCGTACCCGAGGGCACCATTTGACATACGAACATTTCTTCAACATAGAGGGGTATGCCGTACCGGAGTACCATTTGACATACAGCCATTAACATAGAGGGATATGCCGTACCGGAGTACCATTTGACATACAAACATTAACATGAATCGAAACTTATAACTTAACATGATTAAACACATTGCACCTCTACCTACCTTGATTGATGCTTTTGAAACTTTAAAAACTTGGATTGAAAACTCCGATGAAACTCGGACGTTGAAAGAAATGCACTCCTTGGATGTTTGAAAACCATTGAGAATTGATGCTTGAAAACACTCCTTGATAGCACCCAAAACTTCTATAAAAAATGCTTGAAAACACTTCTTAAACTTCTAGGGAAAATAGTTTTCCTCCCTCTCTTTTTCTCTCTTGGAAACTCTTTCTTTAGTATGTAAAAACTCTTGCTTTTGGTGTGAGAAAAAATGAGTGAAATGAGGTCTCTATTTATAGGTAAGTATCCCGTAACTTAAAGCAAATGAAGGGTCAAATTTCATTTAAGAGAGAAAACATGGGTGCCATTTAAATTTGAGGTTAAATGCTTCAATTTAGTAGGGTTTTTATTGCCAAAAATGTGGGTGGCCCTTTGAGAAAATAATTGATGAAAATAAATAGTTAAATTCTAGAGAAAAACGAGAATTTTCATTTCAGGCAGTTTCGATCGACCGGTTGTAGTACGGTTGACACTGCACAGATTTCAGTGTTTCTATCATAACTTCTTCTCCCGATATCCGATTGAGGTAATTCAAAGTGTGTTGGAAACTAGCTCAAAGAGCTACAACTTTTATTTAGATAACATTTCTCAAATCGAATGTTTCCTATGTTGAAAATGGGTCTCAAATGAGACTAAAAATCTAAAGTATACTTAGTCATCCAATATTCATGTCTTAGTGCCACTATGGTGTCTAGAATTATTTGGGGTTCTACACATACGGTGTTCGTTTTGGACTCATAACCACATTTTGAAAAGCTCATGATGATTCAGAGCGATGCTCGTGTGATAGGACAGGCACTTGCGTACATGGATTGCTTGGGTTATTAGTTTTCAAAAAATTGGCATGTGTCCGTTTTAGGCCCATAACTACATTTCAGAAAGCTCGTGATGATTTGAAATGAAGTTTACGTAAATGAATAGGCACTTTCGTACACGAAATGCTTGGATTGTTAGTTTTCGAAAAAATTGGCATAAGATTCGTATACAATGTCCGTTTTGAGCCCATAACCATGTTTCGCAAAGCTCACGACGATTTCGAATAAGGTTCGTATGGAAGAATAGGTACTTGCATACACGGAATGCTTGGATTGCCAATTTGTGAAAAAATTGGTGAAACTTTCACATACAGTGTCGGTTTTGATCCCATAACCACATTTTAGAAAGTTCGCGATGATTTGAAACTAGGTTCGCATGGAAGAACAGGCACTTGTGTACACAAAATGCTTGGATTATCAATTTTCAAAAAAATTGGCATAACTTTCGCATACGGTGTCCGTTTTAGGCCCATAACCACATTTACCAAAGCATACGACAATTTGGAATAACGATCGCGTGGAAGAAAAGGTACTTGCGTACACAGAATGCTTGGATTGTTAATTTTTGAAAAAATTGGCATAACATTCACGTACGGTGTCCATTTTGGCCCATAACATTTTGAAAAGCTCGCGATGATTTGGAACGAGGTTCCTAGGGAAGAATAGACACTTGCATACACGAAACGCATGGATTTTTAGTTTTTTAAAAATTGGCATAACTTTCACATACGATGTCCGTTTTGGCCCCATAAAAATATTTTGGAAAGCTCGCGACGATTCGATACTAGGTTTCCATGAAAGAATTGGCATTGGCGTACACGGAATGCTTCGATTGTCAACTTTCGAAAAAATTGGTAGAAATTTCGCATACGGTGTCCGTTTTGGGTCCATAACTACATTTCGGAAAGTTCACAACAATTCAGAGCGGGATTTTAGAGGAATAACAGGCACTTTCATACACAGAATGCTTGGATGTCAGTTTTTGAAAAAGTTGGCATAACTTTTGCATACGGTGGTCGTTTTGGTCCCATAACCACATTTTAAAAAGCACGCGTCGATTTAGAAAGAGGTTCGCATAGAATAACGAGCACTTGCGTACGCGAAATGTTAGATAGTCAGTTTTCAAAAAAATCGGTATAACTATTGCATACGGTGTCCATTTTGGGTACGTAACCACATTTTAAAAAGCTCACGATGATTCGTAACGAGGTTCCTAGGGAAGAATAGGCACTTACGTACACGGAATGCATGGATTGTCAATTTTCAAAAAAATTGGCACAACTTTCGCATACGGTGTTCGTTTTTTGCCCATAACCACATTTTGAAAAGCTCATGATGATTTGGAACGAGGTTGGGGTGGATGAATAGGCACTTGCGTACACAGAGTCTTGGGATTGTCAATTTTCAAAAAATTTAGCAAAACATTTGCATACGGTGTCCGTTTTAGACCCATAGCCACATTTCGAAAAGCTCACGACGATTTGGAATGTGGTTCATGTGGTAGGACAGGCACTTGCATACATGGAATGCTTGGGTTGTCAGTTTTCAAAAAAATGGCATAACTTTCACATACGGTGTCCATTTTGGGCCCATAACTACATTTTAGAAAGCTCACGATGATTCAAAAAGAAGTTCGCGTAAAAGAATAGGCACTTTCATACACGAAATGCTTGGATTGTCAGTTTTCGAAAAAATTAGCATAACATTCACATACGGTGTCCGTTTTGGGCCATAACCATGTTTCGCAAAGCACACGACGATTCAGAATGAGGTTTGCGTAGAATAACAAGCACTTGTGTACACGGAATGCTTGGATTGTCAATTTTTGAAATAATTGGCATAACTTTCACATACGGTGTCAGTTTTTGTCCCATAAGCACATTAGAGAAAGTTCATGAAGATTTGAAACTAGGTTCGCATGGAAGAACAGGGACTTGCTTACACGGAATGCTTGGATTGTCAGTTTTCAAAAAAATTGGCATAACTTTTGCATACGGTGTCCGTTTTGGGCCCATAACCACATTTAGCAAACCACGCGATGATTCGAAATGACGTTCACGTGGAAGAACGGGCACTTGCGTACACGGAACGCTTGGATTGTTAGTTTTTAAAAAAATTGGCGTAACGTTCACATACGGTGTCCATTTTGGCCTATAACAACATTTCGAAAAGCTCGCGACGATTTGGAACGAGGTTCCTGGGGAAGAATAGGCACTCGTGTACACGGAACGCATGGATTTTTAGTTTTCAAAAAATTGGCATAACTTTCACATACGGTGTCCGTTTTGGACCCACAACCACATTTCAGAAATCTCATGACGATTCGGAACAAGGTTGGTGTGGAAGAATAGGCACCTACGTACATAGAATGCTGGGATTGTCAATTTTCAAAAAATTTAGCAAAACATTTGCATACGATGTCAGTTTTGGACCTATAACCACATTTCGGAAAGCTCATGATGATTCGGAACGAGGTTTATGTGGTAGTACAGGCACTTGTGTACATGGAATGCTTGGGTAGTCAGTTTTCAAAAAATTGACATAACTTTCGCATACGTGTCCATTTTGGGTCCAAAACTACATTTCAGAAAGCTCGCGACGATTCAAAATGAAGTTTGCGTAAAATAATAGGCAATTTTGTACACAGAACGGTTGGATTGTCAGTTGTCAAAATATTTGGCATAACATTCGTATATGGTGTCCATTTTGGGCCCATAGCCATGTTTCGTAAAGCATACGACGATTCGGAAAGAGGTTCACGTGGAAGAACAGGCACTTGCATACACAGAACGCTTGGATTGTAAGTTTTTGAAAAAATTGGCATAACTTTCACATACGGTGTCGATTTTGGTCCCATAACCACATTTCAAAAAGCTCGCGATGATATGAAACTAGGTTCGTATGGAAGAATAGGCACTTGCATACACGAAAAGCTTAGATTTTCAGTTTTCAAAAAATTGGCTTAACTTGTGTACCCAAAAAGCTTGGATAGTCAACTCTCGAAAAAATTGGCAGAACTTTCGCATACAGTGTCCGTTTTGGGCCCATAACCATATTTTGAAAAGCTCGCGACGATTCGTAATGAGGTTCCTAGGAAAGAATAGGCACTTACGTACACGGAACGCATGGATTGTCAGTTTTCAAAAAAATTGGCACAACTTTCGCATACGGTGTTCGTTTTTGGCCCACAACCACATTTCAGAAAGCTCATGATGATTCGAAATGAGGTTGGTGTGGAAGAACTTGCACTTGCGGACACAGAATGCTGGGATTGTCAATTTTCAAAAAAATTATCAAAACATTTGCATACGGTGTCGACCCATAACTACGTTTCAGAAAGCTCACGACGATTTGGAACGAGGTTCGTGTGGTAGGACAGGCACTTGCGTACATGGAATGCTTGGGTTGTCAGTTTTCAAAAAATTAGGATAACTTTTGCATATGGTGTCCATTTTGGGCCCATAACTACATTTCAAAAAGCTCGCGACTATTCGAAACGAAGTTTGCATAAAAGCATAGGCACTTTCATACATGGAGTGCTTGGATTGTCAATTTTTGAAAAAATTGGCATAACATTCGCATACGGTGTCCGTTTTGGGCTTATAACCATGTTCCACAAAGCACGTGACGATTCGGAATGAGGTTCGCATGGAAAAATAGGTACTTGCATACATGAAATGCTTAGATTGTCAGTTTTTGAAAAAATTGATGTAACTTTCACATGCGATGTCAATTTTGGTCCCATAACCACATTTCAGAAAGTTCATGACGATTTGAAACTAGGTTCGCATAGAAGAACTCGCACTTACGTACATGGAATGTTTGGATTGTCAGTTTTCAGAAAAATTGGCATAACTTTCGTATACGATATCGATTTTGGGCCCATAACCACATTTAGCAAAGCACGTGACAATTCGGAATGACGTTTGCATGGAAGAACAGGTACTTACGCACACAAAATGCTTGGATTGTCAGTTTTTGAAAAAATTGGCGTAACGTTCACGTACGGTGTCCGTTTTGGCCCATAACAACATTTTGAAAAGCTCACGATGATTTGGAACGAGGATCCAAGGGAAGAACAAGCACTTGCGTACACGAAACGCATGGATTTTCAATTTTCAAAAAATTGGCATAACTTTCACATATGGTGTTCGTATTGGACCCATAACCATATTTCGGAAAGCTCGCGATGATTCGAAACTAGGTTCGCATGAAAGAACATGCACTTACCTACACGAAATGCTTGGTTTGTCAGCTTTCAAAAAAATTGGCAGAACTTTCGCATACGATGTCCGTTTTGGGCCCATAACCATATTTTAGAAAGCTTGTGATGATTCAGAGCAAGATTTCAGAGGAATAACAGGTATTTTCATACACGGAATGCTTGGATTGTCAGTTTTCAAAAAAATTAGCATAACTTTCACATACGGTGTTTATTTTGGTCCCATAACCACATTTCAGAAAGCACGCGATGATTTTGACAGAGGTTTGCATGGAAGAACGGGCACTTGCGTACGCAGAATGTTGTATTGTCAGTTTTCGAAAAAATCGGTATAACTTTCACATACAATGTCTGTTTTGGACCCGTAGCGACATTTCGAAAAGCTCATAATGATTCATAACGAGGTTCCTAGGGAAAACAAGCACTTGCGTACACGTAACACATGGATTGTCAGTTTTCAAAAAAATTGGCACAACTTTCGCATACGGTGTTCATTTTGGGCCCACGAACACATTTCGAAATGCTCATGATGATTCGGAACGAGGTTGGTGTAAAAGAACAGGCACTTGAGTACACAGAATGCTGGGATTGTCAATTTTTGAAAAATTTAGCAAAACATTTGCATACCGTGTCCGTTTTGGACCCATGACCACATTTCGAAAAGCTTACGACGATTCGGAGGTTTGTGTGGTAGGATAGGAAGTTGCGTACATGGAATACTTGGGTTGTCAGTTATCAAAAAATTGGCATAACTTTTGCATACGGTGTTTGTTTTGGGCCCATAACTCTATTTCAGAAAGCTCGCAATGATTCGAAACGAAGTTCGGGTAAAAGAACAGGCACTTTCATACACGGAATGCTTGGATTGTCAGTTTTTGAAAAAATTGGCATAACATTTGCATACGGTGTCCATTTTGGGCCCATAATAATATTTTGAAATGCTCGCAATGATTTGGAACGAGGTTCCTAGGGAAGAACAGGCACTTGCGTACACGAAACGCATGGATTTTCAATTTTCAAAAAATTGGCATAACTTTCACATACTATGTCCGTTTTGGGCCTATATCCATATTTTAGAATGATTGTGAACTTTTGGAACTAGGTTCACATGAAAGAATAGGCACTTGCGTAAACGGAATGCTTAGATTGTCAACTTTCAAAAAAATTGGCAGAACTTTCGCATACGATGTCCTTTTTGGGCCCATAACCACATTTCGAAAAGCTCGCGACAATTCAGAGCAAGATTTCAGAGGAATAATAGGCCCTTTCATGCACGAAATGCTTGGATTGTCAATTTTTGAAAAAATTGGAGTAACTTCGCATACGGTGTTCGTTTTGTTCCCATAACCACATTTCGGGAAACAAGCGACGATTTGGAAAGAGGTTCGCATGGAAGAACGAGCACTTGTGTACACAAAATGCTTGGATTGTCAGTTTTCGAAAAAATTGAAATAACTTTCACAAATGGTATCCGTTTTGGGGCCCTAACCACATTTCAAAAAGCTCGCGAAAATACGTGACGAAGTTCCTATGGAAGAATAGGCACTTGCATACATGGAACGCATGGATTGTCAGTTTTCAAAAAAATTGGCGCAACTTTTGCATACGGTGTTCGTTCTAGGCCCACAACCACATTTTAGAAATCTCATGACGATTCGGAATGAGGCTGGTGTGGAAGAATAGGCACTTGCGTACACAGAATGCTGGGATTGTCAATTTTCGAAAAATTTAGCAAAACATTTGCATACGGTGTCCATTTTGGACCCATAACCACATTTTGGAAAGCTCACAATGATTTGGAGCGAGGTTCATGTGGTAGGATAGGTACTTGCGTACATGGAATGCTTGGATTGTCAGTTTTCAAAAAATTGGCATAACTTTCGCATACGGTGTCCGTTTTGGGCCAATGACAACATTTCAGAAAGCTCGCGATTATTTGAAATGAAGTTTGCGTAAATGAATAGGCACTTTCATACACGACACTTGGATTGTCAATTTTCAAAAAAATTGGCATAAGATTCGCATACAGTGTCCGTTTTGGGCCCATAACCATGTTTAGCAAAGCACGCGACGATTCGAAATGAGATTCGCATGGAAAAATAGGCACTTCCATACACGGAATGCTTGGATTGCCATTTTTTAAAAAATTTGGCGTAACTTTCGCATACGGTGTCGGTTTTGTTCCCATAACCACATTTCAGAAAGTTCGCGACAATTTGAAACTAGGTTCGCATGGAAGAACAGGCACTTGCGTACATGGAAAGCTTAGATTGTCAGTTTTCAAAAAAAAATTGGCATAACTTTCGTATATGGTGTTCGTTTTGGGCCCATAACCATATGTAGCAAAGCACGTGACAATTCGGAATGATGTTAGCGTGGAAGAAAAGGCACTTGCGTACATGGAATGCTTGCATTGTCAGTTTTTGAAAAAATTGGAATAATGTTCACGTACAGTGTCTGTTTTGGCCCATAACATTGTGAAAAGCTCGTGACGATTTGGAACAAGGTTCCTAGGGAAGAACAGGCACTTGCGTACACAGAACACATAGATTTTTAGTTTTCAAAAAATTGGCATAACTTTCACGTACGGTATCCGTTTTGGGCCCATAACCACATTTCGGAAAGATCACGTTAATTCGAAACTAGGTTGGCATGAAAGAACAGTCACTTGCATACATGGAATACTTGGATTGTCAGCTTTCAAAAAAATTGGTAGAACTTTCGTATATGGTGTCCGTTTTGGGCCCATAACCACATTTCGGAAAGCTCGCGATGATTCAAAGCAAGATTTCAGTGGAATAACAGGCACTTTCATACACGAAATGCTTAGATTGTCAGTTTTCAAAAAAATTGGCATAACTTTCGCTTACGGTACTCGTTTTTGTCCCATAACCACATTTCGGAAAGCATGTGACGATTTGGAAAGAGGTTCGCATGGAAGAACGAGCACTTGCGTACGCGGAATGCTTGGATTGTCAGTTTTTGAAAAAATCGATATAACTTTTGTAACACCTTGAAAGTTTATAGCTCTAGAAATTTTAGGTCTAGTCAAGTTTTTATGCAAGTAAATTAGCGATGCCTAAAAGCTAAGTTGGATATATATGAATATATTTATAGTTGAGGAGACAAAGTGACAACAAATATAAATTTATACTTTTATTTAATTGAGTCAAAATTGTTAGCTATTGATGGAATCAATTGCCCTATTAATATTAGGCTCTTTTTAAAGCTTGAATTAAAAGACGAATAATAATAATAATAATAATAATAATAATAATAATAATAATAATAATAATAAT